>NC_090870.1:62925430-62950430 GCF_036669935.1 Montipora foliosa
GTAATAGCTAAATCGTCATCATTATTTTCTTTGGCGTTAAATCATGCTTCTAGATGAATTGATTTTTCATGAGCTTACTGAGCTCAAAGTGAGAGGATATGACAATTTAATCGCGCGTTGAAGTTTCACTCTTCGTAAATCACTTGCTGAGTTAATGTCTCGTGTAATTGTGCTTCGACAGTTGGCAAAGTTTCCTAGCTTGGCCCTCCTTCTCCCATTCAAGATAAAATTCTGTCAAAATGGAGAGATAAGGGCAGATTATTACTTATTATTTACCATTTTAGTCCGATGATTTTTACTTTTGAAAATTTGGTGGATTCATTGGATCAAATTTAGCACTTTGTTTGCTAACACTGCAAGTGAGTACTGTCACGGTATTGCGCAGTGGATAAATCTGTTTCGTAAGGTGCTACAATGGTACTGCCGATGTGTTTTGGGTCAACTCTCACACCAAAACAGTCAGGTTACGGATTTTCCTTGTTAGCTTTCATTTCTCTTCATTCTAATTCAATCAAAGATTAGGTTCATGTGTAAATTCCAAACAGATTTTTTTAAACGGTTTTTTTACGAACAGAAAATTAAAATAGGAACCGAGAACATTTTTCGCGTGGATATAAATACGCAATTGTGATCTAAGATAGCTTGGATGTCTTGATCTTTGTACAACTCATTGTAGATCTGCAACTCAGATCATAAGACTTTACTTACTGGGTCGCGCTCGGTGAATGAAACCTGTTTTCAATGAGATTTGGAGGACATGTAGTCGCACTCATTCTCCTAATAATCATGTTAAAATTACTTTGCTTACCTTTGCAAAGTGCAACTTTCTCTGGTAGAGATTTGTGGCTTTGATTATCTTTTCCCTTCTTTACAACCTCTAATGTTTGTCAATCATGAGTTTGCCAGTTCTTCGGTTGAAAAGTTAACACTGATGTGATGGTAGTAGTTTCTTAAGAAGAAATAGTGCCATTAAGTGACCTTTTTTTATGTGCTTTTCGAATCAGTGCCCGCAGTGCAGTCCGATCCACGAGCTCCCGTCTTAACATCATACTGGATTGACTGGAACGATTAAACTTTCTTTTAAATTGCCCTTTCTTCTTGTCTGCACTCTCTTCTACTGTTAACGAATAATTTCGATTTTAACTTAAAACCGCCAAAAATTGTAGAACCAATCAGTTGCCAAGCAGTAATCATGTGCACAAGTAACGGTAGTGTTGCGCAAGAAAATTAGTGATGACGTGACATAGAGATTTCTTACGCCAAAATTATTGTATTTCTAGTTGTTCACTGTTCAACCATCTCTCCTTTGGTTGAATTTCAACTCAAGTTGCACCTCTTTAATCTGATATTATTGAACCGGCCGGGTGGACAGGTCGTGATCTTTACAAGGGAATTTCGAAATTCAAACCATTGATTTTGGTATAAATACTTTTTTTTCACGCACTGTGACTGAACTGAATAAGATGAAATGGGGAACCTTATTTGTCATCAAGGGCAAATATATTTCCTTTTGTCTCAACACTATTCTTAAAAGACTTAAAAGGGCACAACTACGCAAAACTACTCATTTCAGATCACTTATCGTCAGTAAAATCTGCCAGAGCTTTCGTCTCACATTTCAGCGAGCAGTTCAATTATTTGAGTTGTTCAGAGGTCATCTACAATTTTAGCGCCAAGGATTCTGAGGGGAATTTTGCACTTGAAGTATTAGCTTGTGACCGCGTTCTCATCCTTCTGCAAATTAGTACTGTATCCAGTAGTATCGTTAAATTATTTCTTCAGACATTCTTCATACATGCGGCAAGGTTAGTAATAGTTCTATTACAGACTTGGTTCAAATCTCAGCAAGACTAGACCCTCCGTGAGGGTACACTGGGTTGCCTGTGGTACGTGCAGCGTTCCAGGCAATTTTTTTGAAATTTGGGGTTTGTAGCCGATATAACGCGCGCTCTGATTGGCTAATTGTGACTAGCCCACGGGCCGATTACGGGCTTGCAAAAACAAAGCAAAAGGTAATTAAAAAACCATATAATAAACTACTTACTAACCGAGCTAGCCCGAGCCGTACTGGGGAATATTGGCCCTGGGTCGTTTTTGTACGGACCTCGCTGCGCTCGGTCCGTACTGCCACGACCTCGGGCCAATATTTCCCTGGCAGTACGGCCCTCGCGCTCGGTTAGTAAGAAGTTATTAAGGGGTCACCCAGAAGTCATACTAGCAGAGGCCCTTTGGCTCACAGGTCCTCACACGTTCGTACGACGAAACAGATCCTTTTCTGAGGTTAAAAACCTGGCTACCGGCCTAACTCTTTTTCTTACTTTCCCAACCGCGAGAAAACCGCAGTAAATCAGCCATCGCCAAAAAATGTTTTTTTTTTCTCAAAAAATATTTAAAGTTAGGGGCAAAAAATACATCATTTTAAATCTAAGAAAATAAGCTTTCCAACAGCATAGAACTTATTTACAGACAACTGAAACATTTTATAAAAGCGAAAGTTCAACGAAAAAATTTAAGAAAAATAACAGTAAAAGATGTTTTCCAGGCAAAATTTGGTCATTTTAGCGTTGATTACGAATTTTTGGATGCAAAACTAAAATTTTCTTTAAGGACGTTCGCGCTCTGTTTGTGCGCGACGTTACTGCGCAGGTAACGCGACTGTAATATGTCACGCATTACTTCGAGCATTAGTGAAGTTGAGGTTTTAAAACCCTTGCAAAAACCGTGGACTATAACTCTTGCACAGCGTTAGATCAGAGAAGATCGTGATCAGTCAAAATTGATTTAAAATATTTATGAAAGTCAAGTAGACTACTGCACGACTGATATTCGCGAGGTTTTATAAGTCGTGCACTAGTCTACTTGACTTTCACACAGATTTTTCAAGCATCAGTTAAAATAACATGGCGACAAAAACGCCGAGGAAAAAATTCCAGGCCGGCAAAAGAATGGCACATTTATTTCCGAATCATCATGAAACTTCAAAGAGAAGTGAGCGGGAGGATGGAAAAGCTCTGGAAAAGGTAGACTAGTGGCTGAAAGTTTGGAAAACTCGAGGACGAACCGTTGCGTAAATTTAATGGGGCTGTTTCTTTTTAATGTTTTTATTACCCTACGAACTTAAGTTCAAAGTGAATGCATGTTTTTAAAGTTCTTTTCCTTTACTTTCGTGAAAATTGAGCAGTATTTTCGTCCTCGTCCGCTTGAATATTGCGGACCTGCGTGGAAACAATCAGCGATTGAATTTCACAAAAAAACACACTCCAGGGGATGAGCATGAAGGCAATGGAGAGATGTTATACAAAACACCAACCAAATGAAGGTGACCCCTGCTTAAAACTTTGTTGCTATGCTCGAGAAGGGTTTTTTTTTTCGGTAAAAACCTTTCACCTCTTCAACGATCGATCCTCTCTTGGGTTCCAGTCCTTGCCCGACAGGTCACGCAAAAGCGTGACAAACGAACTTTTTCAAGAGCTTTGCAAAATCACATCGATTTTACTCGTTCAGATCATCGGTGACCCCTATTTTTTTAATCATGAATCACTTACTTTACTTGCTATTTACAAAATATGATGAAATGAAAAAATTCTCACCGTAAGAAGTTATCTTTTTTTAACATTTTCCTTCCTCGTGCCATCGAATTCCGGTAGTGGTTGCAACGGATAGAGCTTACGAAAACGCTCGTCGAGGATGAACTCTGCTGTTTACCACATCCCTAGCGGCATACAATTATCTAAAAATCTCACTCCTAAAAACCTATGCACGGAAACTTTCACTCCAACAGTTTATTTTTATGATTTTCGATGGATGAGCAGATGAGTCTACATCTCGCTATTATGACCGATTTCTCGAAATTAAGGCATTTTTCCACTGCCATTTTCTCCGAAACAAAGTCGGTGACCCCCATTTTTTTTTTTCATTTTTGGATTAAGTACTTTATGACCTAACTCTAGGCGAGAAATGAAGAAAATCTCACCATAGGAAGATTTTGGCGCGAACGTCCTTAAAGTGTCAAATTTGCGACCCATTGCTAACGGCAACGGAAGCGATCGCATTACGAATAATTAACCTCTGTTGCCAAAAACCACCCAAATAACCGGTCAGTGTAAAACGCAGACTGCAGACTGCAGACTGCAGACCAGGGATAAAATGCAGACAGAGGGTAAAATGCAGACTGCAGACTGCAGACTGCGCATTAATAAAATAATAATGAAAAAAGAGTTATAAGAGTGTTAGTAGCCGTTTGCACTTTCACACTGAAACCCCAACACAGCTCCCATCGCTTTGGTTGCCCCACCGCATGTTTTAAATCCGGATTTTCATCGAACTCTGTAAGAATTGAAGCTGTTTGAACCCTTGTTGTTGTTGGAAAAAGGATAGTTTCGTTAAGTGAGTTGCTTTTAGGCAAAGAAGTCACCACCCCATAATTCAACGATCATGACTAAAACACCACACGAGTACATACGGGTAACATACGAGTAACATACGAGTAACATACGGAACATACGGATACATACGAATACATACGACTAACATACGACTAACATACGAGTAACATACGGATACATACGACTAACATACGGATACATACGAATACATACGAGTAATACGAATGTTTTTCTCATAAAGGAAGCCCTAATTATAAGCCTTGCAGGCATTTTTCACGCCAGCAAACACGTACCTGGCTCAGGGAGGGGAGGGAGGGGATGTTGATCGACCCCCCAAGGCTGTGGTTAAATTTAGTCACAATTTAAATAAATTCACATGGAGTGCAAAACCCTTAGCTTGCGCTACAAGATGACAATATATTTTGGATGTCGCTGATGTCGTATGACGTCATCAGATCCGCCATCTTGATTTCACTATTTCAGCTTAAGTTGCCTATGATAAATCAGTGCAAAAAATCAGTGCAAAATCAAGCCAGAAAGCTTAAATGGGGTAAAAGATTATGACAGACCTGCTCTGACTTCCTTACGTGACTTAAATGTAAACTGTCCTGACAGTCATAATCAACTACGAGAGCAACATCCAAAATATATTGTTATCTTGTTGCGCAAGCTAAAGGCGGCGAAATACGAGATACAAAAACCCTCAACTTGGCGCGCAACATTATTTCGTTCCAAGTTTGGGTCGATTTCTCCCGTTTTTCACCTTGCATGATCAACTTGTCGCGCAACAAAAACATTTGTTGCGGGTTGAAGAAAGTTGTTGTGAAAAGTAGAGCGCGGATCTACTCTAAGCAACAAATTTTGGCTTTGTTGCTCGTTTTTCATCAAGCTCACAACTTGTCGCGCAACAAATGTGCTCTTGTACTAGCAAATCAACCACTCAGCGCCCTGCATTTCTTCAACCCGCAACAATGTTTTTCTTGCGGGTCAAGTTGATCACGCAAAGTGAAAAACGCGAAACATCGACCAGAACGAACTTGCAACGAAACAATGTTGCGCCACAAGTTGAGGGTTTTTGTATCTCGTCTTTCGCCGCCTTAAGGGTTTTGCACTCCATGTGAATTTATTTTACTGTGACTAAATTTAACGAAAGCCTTGGATGGTCTATCAACACTCCCCCGCCTCAAACTGAGCCGGGTTCGTGTTTGCTGACGTGAAAAATGCTTGCAAGGCTTATAATTAGAGCTTCCTTTATGAAAAAAACATTCGTATTACTCGTATGTATTCGTATGTATCCGTATGTTAGTCGTATGTATCCGTATGTTACTCGTATGTTAGTCGTATGTCAGTCGTATGTATTCGTATGTATCCGTATGTTCCGTATGTTACTCGTATGTTACTCGTATGTTACCCGTATGTACTCGTGTGGTGTTTTAGTCATGATCGTAATTCAACTGTCCATTTTGCTGCACTGAACAAAGTAATTGAGTAATTACCCAATAACTCAATTTATTTTGACGCGCATGGCTACAATACGAATTAACAAAGACAGAGATAACGTGGATTTTGCAACCATTTAACGTTTCAATTCAGTCGGCTTAAGCCAGTATGACTGAGGTGTAAAAAATTTTTATTAGGATCCTTTCATTCGCTTTCGTGTACGTTAGTTCACAAGTTCGTTCGTTTTGCATCTGGAAGATGTAATTTTCAATTATAACCTCTCCCTTGGTTATCACGCATAGCTTAACCAATGAAATCCCCGCGTCCTAATTGCTCGGAATACATGAACTTCTTTGTGCATTTCGTTGCACCCAAAAAAGACAACAGAGATTATTCAGGTATTCGAAGTAATAATTGTTGGTTTTTCGATCGATTTCCCTCAATGTACGGGTGTGACAAATAATTTGGAACATTGCAATGCATCTGGAAGCGCAAAAAAGCACAGATGATTTCAACGCGTACGATCGCATCCCCAAAAGGTGCGGCGACCCACAGTCATGATAATGTGAGTTGTTGACAGATGTAAAACAGGATTGTCTTTCAAACAATCTTTATTTTATCTTTATGACTCGTTTTTTTATTATTAATATTTATTTTACCCTCAGTCTGCATTTTACCCCCGGTCTGCAGTCTGCGTTTTACACTGACCGCCCAAATAACCGATTTTTCGACGGAAAATTCATCCCAGAGGATAAAACTATTCACTGGACATGTAATAAAGGTAAATATGTTCGAGCGAAAGCGAAAACAAGCGAATATTTTGACGGAAAACACAATAATGTGAGATCAAAGGAACATGTGGTGAAGACACGCAATTGCGGCATCGCTTCGACAATAATCTTACCTTTTCAGCGATTTTAACGCTTGAAATTCCGTTCAATCCACCTGGTCTAGTCTTTGAATTTACTATTATCGCTGCCCTGCGAATCTTCAGTGTTCTACATAAGAGCACACTTGGTAAAAGACGGCTCGACGGGCGACAGATTGTTGTCGATGTTGTCGCCTGTCTTGTTCAGTATCCAGTTGATTTGCCATTATTGAGCTTCATAAGGGTATATTTTGTTCAAAGATCTACTAAAACGCCATTCGCGCTACATGACTTTCGACGCCATGGCTGGTTAAGTTAATCGTTATAATGTGTCCACCAGAGAAATATACGCATTTCCCACTACCCTCTCGATCCTAAGAAAATACACGCAGCAGGGCTCTATGCACAAAGACACCACTTAGCAGGGGAGTGACAGGCAAGACTTCTACCGACATGGAAAAAAATAAAAATAATAAAAATAATAAAACGGAGAAATCTACCCATTTTCCGACTGGGATTGCCATAGGGCAACCCAGTAACAAGCGTTTCCTCTGCAGTGACTGATCCCACGTCGGTGTTTATTTTCGATCTCTTCGTTGTCCTTCGTTTTTCCACACTGCACCCACAAATCGGCGATGTCCCAGAAAATTGGCGTTAATAGTGGTAAAATTATTGGTCTAGCCTTATCCTTGTCTTTGCAATCGCTAAGCTTTTAAAGACACTTAAAACTTGCGAAGATCGGGTTTGTGTCCTTTAAAAGTCCCAGAATTTAAGATATGCTCATACAGTCGTCCTTCGCACTGGGAAATTTAATGGCTGTGACGACACACCGACAAAATACGGTTCTTGTTTGGTCAGTTGTTGGGTTAGAGAATTATTTCTCGTGACCCAATAAATATTTTGTGTCATTTTTGGCTTATGTTTGGTTGACAGGACAAACCTAACAAGATACTTACTTTTTTAAGGCTCGTGTTTGTCTAACCGGAGGCTCACAGTAACCTAACAACAGACTTACACTTTGTTAGTCTCAACACTTGAAAGCCAAAAAAATATATCGTTGGGCTCAATTTTGGCCCTTGTTAACCTCCGGGGATCCATTTCAGGCCATTAGTAGGCCTGATTTAGGCTCTGTTAAGCCAAAAAATTTCGTACGTGTTTGGTTCGCTTATCTCCGAGTTGCATTGTATAATGATCACTCCTGGAATTCTGTATGCTAAATTTATTGGATTATTGGTTCTGTTATTTCGCAATGTTTCGTATTGCTTTTGTTAATCCTTAATGAGTTAGTGAATGAATAAACAGAAATAAGTAATGTTAGCCGGACTTCATCAGTGATGTGGCGGGAATTATTTTGGCAGGACGCAATGTAAGTACTCCTTGATAATAAACACAAAGGGCACATTAATTAATACACTTCGCCAATAACACCTACAACGAACCCCAAAGTTTTTAATTTGGTGCAGTGGCTAATAACTTGGCCCTCATTGCGTTCGATAGGACGCAGTTCTAATGCAGACTGAATTGAGATCTTTGAGACACCCGGTGTCCGATCATCGATCACACTCCAAATTGTGCAAATAGTGGTGATTAACAGTATTTAACTCTAAGCACCCATTTTAAATCGTTGCGCTTTCAGTAACTGCGTGGCTCGCATGTTAAGTCGAATTGCTCGCATGTTGACTCGAATATGGACTCCAATGGTTAACAGCCATGGCTCGCACGGCTCGCAAGCGCGCACATTGTCCATACTCGTTTTAAGTCGTTTCAGTTATTAGGCGTAAACTCTCTTTAACATTTTAGCTTTCATTGTACGGTTCGGTTAACTACACTTTTCACGAGTTCGTGTGAACAAAATAGCACTCGTTCACAGATTAAGCCCGCTAAGCGCTCGTTTCAGTGATTAGGCCTAAGCACTCTCTTAACATTTTAGCTTTCAATTTCCGGTTTGGTTAATTACACTTTTCACGGGATTATCTCACTGCGTACAGCGTAGCCAGCCTCTATTAAAGCCTAGCCATTTTCAATTCGCAATTTATTTTGACATTGCATACTTCAACTTGAACTTTTTAGTTTTCGCGTACCGCGTAGCCGGCTAGGCAGAATTGTTCGAGTGGCAGGGTATTCTGCAATTACTCCCAAGAAGAGTTTATATTAAAATGTTTGACGTGTGTAAAGGTGCTTTTTCTCTCTTTCTTTCCTCCTTGTTTTTTTTTGTTTGTTTGTTTGTGTCTTCTCCATGCACCGTTGTATAACTACTTTGTTCGGAAATTTCAAACGTCAATCGGATGTAACTCGTTTTAGCAACATACGAAATTCGTCACCTACGGACGCTGCGTTCATTCCAATGCTTACGAAGTCCATTACATGATAGCATTTGCAAAGTAGTGTCCTTTTCCATTTCTAAGCCACTAATGCCAGCTTTGGCATGCCCTTATCTTTTTTCCGCACATAGTTTCCCCGTTTTTCGCAACAGCATGCCACCATCCAAGTTTAACACCAGACCCTAGCCAGCTGCCTAGCGAATTGTTTACATTAAATACTTTTTTAAATCGAATTGTACGTCGATCTAAAGTATTGCTTGAAATATTACATACAGTTTTATTGGAGTTGAGTAATATTTCTCGAAGGGCCACTACTTTCGGGAAGCCGTTACCTTTACCCTACGGTACTGTCAGTTGGCTAATGGTGGGCATCTGGTGTATATTTTCAAAACAGACGACAACACAGATTCATATCATGTTCAGAAAAATAATTAATGGAAAGTAAGGCAAAATTTTTTTATTCCTGGCTTTCCTGCCAATAATAACAAACGTAGCAAAAAGATGAAGAAGGGGAGGGGTTTCCTCAAATATACACAAAATCAAATGAACGATATTAAAAAAAAAAAAAATAAGCCAATGAGATTTAGCATTTTATGGTTTAGAATAGGAGATTTTGGCAGCTGATGGAGTGATGCCAAACTACAGTACAACACTGCAATCAGTGCCCTCATTATGGTTAACGAACATCTCAGACAATAACAACACTGCCCGGTACCTGTACTATCTTAAAACGAGTATGGACAACGTGCGCGCTAGCGACCAGTGCGAGCCATGGCTGTGAACCATTCGAGTAAATAGGAGTCAACATGCGAGCAATTCGACTAAACATGCGAGCCACGCAGTTACTGAAAACGAAACGATTTAAAATGGGTGCTTAGATGTACATACTGTTTATAAGCGCTATTTGCACAATTTGGAGTCCGAAGATCGAGGCACGGGTTGTCCCAAAACTCTCAATTCAGTCTTCATTGGAACTGCGTTCTATCGAACGCAATAGGGGCTAAGTTATTAGTCACTGGCCCAAATTAAAAGCTTTGCGTTCCGTTTTAAGTGTTATTGGCGTATACTGTATTAATTAATGTGCCCTTTGTGTTGATTATCAGCTAGTACTTATATTGCGTCCTGCCAAAATAATTCCCGCCACATCACTGATGAAGTCCGGGTGACAATATTTATTTCTGTTTATTCATTCACTAACCCATTAAGGATTAACAAAAACAATACGAACGATTGCGAAATAACAGAACTAATAATCCACTAAATATAGCATACAAAATTCCAGGAGTGGTCATTACACAACGCAACTCGGCGATAAGCGAACCAAATATACGCAAAAAACCTGCGTACAGATCACGCGCAAACGAGCATGAACACAATCGCAAAAATGATTCATTAGTATGTATGAGCTTTTCTATTGTCTTCCTTTTGTCGCCTTGTGTCGTCTATGATACAAATAAAAATTTGGTTTTATCAACGGAGTTGATAAATGTAAATTGGCCACCGTACAGAGATTCTAAAAGCTGACGTTTCGAGCGTTAGCCCTTCGCTCTGACGAAGGGCTAACGTTCGAAACGTCAGCGTTTAGAATCTCTGTACGGTGGCCAATTTACATTTATCAACTCCGTTGATAAAACCAAATTTTTGTATACTACATCCCCACCGACGCAGCACCACAGTTTCTTTAGAAACTACCCCTTCATTCATATGATACAGATAACGTGGTGAATTGAAAATAATTGGCGTACTCGGTTGTCGGCCTGTCGATAAAAATATGTACACAAGCTTATTATAATGGCGCAAAGTCCTGCGCGCGGAGCACCATACTTAAGAAAATATGGTAACCCATCGATGTGAGAAAATTTGGTTTTACAGCCATGACGTCATTAACGTCCGTACGTACGTCCGTCCGCCCCTTCATGTATGCCAATGTGACCAGTACACGTAACCATATCACGGGCTCAAATTTAGAGGTCATCGAGGATGCAATACTCCATTTGACACTGTAGCTAATACATCTTTGATATTGGACATCAATGTTATGGTCAATTGACACCTGTCAAAACAAGGAATCCGCTGCCCAGTATCACGTGACCATATCGCGGGCTCAAGTTAAACCTTGTCGAGGTCAGCTGTTTTTTTTTTTCAACCTCGTTCCCAGTGTCTACTCCGCTTTCAAGATGGCGGGGCGGAGAAGACCCTGGCACACACCGTTATGACACCCATCGTTGTCGGGATCTTTAAAAATAACAATGTCCCCCACGGAAAATCGTTGCACGCGCTCTTCGGAGACTCGATATCGCCGCCTTGTGTTGTTGGCAATCATGTACTCCGTTGCTTCTAATGCCCGGAGTCTTGTTTCTTCTCTGATACGTGCAAGGCTGCATCCTATATCCAATCGGTCTGACACCGAAAGGAAGCTTTCTTGTGAGTCCTTGCCATTATTCATGCACATTGATCGTGCAATTCCTTTGCACTTGTATTATCTGTGATTTCATCGTCACTTTCTGTAGGTGGTGCATGGGCGCTCCAAAATTCAAAGTCGTTTGCAGATTTCTTCTCGTCAAAAAAATCATCGTCCATCGGATAGTAGAAATCACAACAAGACCGCCCTTTAAACAACTTCAACGGAACGTCTTGAATGGTGTGATGCCATGTTGTGTTGATTTCTCTTGCGACGTGTGGAAGAATATAAGGCCATAGCTTGGCTTGCTCGTCTACTGATCTTAAGCAAAGAATTTTTGTCATCATCTTTTTACCCTTTTGTTAAGGTTCTCAACTTGTCCGTGACACTCGGGGTGGTATGGTTTTCCATGTATGATCTTAACACCCAACGAAGCACACAGATTCTTAATCACTTCCGCAATAAATTCTGTACCATTGTCTGTCTGCAAGTATTTTGGAGCACCTTCGTCATAACAAAACAAATTGTGCAAGGTGGAGTGGATCTCGTTTGCAGACTTGATTTTGGTGGGTATTAGCCAGCAATATTTCGAGAAGCAGTCCTTTATCACTAAAATATACTGGTATTGGCCCCTGCTTGCTTGTAGCCTCTCAAAAGCACCGTAGCTGCGAATTGGACGGGGTGGAGGAGAAACGATTGGAAATGAAGTATGCAACTGACAATCGGGACACGACTTCAAAACTTGTTTAGCCAACTGCCTGATGCCGTTACAAAAGTAACGAAGGGAAAATTGCTTTACAATGCTATTCAACCCAACCACGGTGCATCCTCGTTCGGGTGAGTGATGGATTCCTTTGAGGATGTCCAATGCCTTTTCTTTGTACACAAGTTTGATACCTCTGTTTGGAATAAGGTCACCGCCCTTGGTGTATTCTAAACGAATAATGGCGGCTTCATCAGGCATTTCGACAACCCTATAAATAGGTTTGCTGGAAAGCCCCTTGTAAAAAAGTCTGTTACGATGTTTGGTGAAAAATTCACGCAAAGCACCCCATTCATTTAGACTAAGACAATCGGGTTTAATTGCCTTTCGATCCCGCAAAGACGGCAAAAACTTTACAACATTGAACAACTTGCCCCAGCATTCGCAACACATTGGTCCAACAAAAGGATAGGGGCCACAATTCTTGCATCCTAAAAGAAACAAATCATTTGACAATACATCGACTATTTAGTCACAATCCATGTCCCCTTTTCGACATGCCTCACAAAACGCTCTCATTTCTCTAATTTTTCTATTATTCTATTTACTTTGAATTGTGTTACATCAGTGCTAGTCTCGCACCCTTTTCGGCACGCCTTAACATGTGCTCTCATTTGTGCAATTTGTCTATAATTACATTTACTTTGAGTTGTGTTACATGATTGCCAGTCTCGTACCTTTTTTGGCATCCTTCAAAAAACGCTCTCATTTCTCTAATTTATCTATTATTCCATTTACTTTGAATTGTGTTACATGATTGCCAGTCTCGTACCTTTTTCGGGCACCCTTCATAAAACGCTCTCATTTCTCTACTTTTTCTATTATTCCATTTACTTTGAATTGTGCTACATGATTGCCAGTCTCGTGCCTTTTTCGGCACCCTTCAAAAAACGCTCTCATTTCTCTACATTTTCCATTATTCCATTCCTTTTGATTGTGTTAAATGATTGCCAGTCTCGAACCTTTTTCGGCACGCCTTAAAAAACGCTCTTATTTCTCTTATTTTTCTATTATTCCATTTACTTTGAATTGTGTTACATCAGTGCTAGTCTCGCACCCTTTTCGGCACGCATTAACTTACGCTCTTTTTTCTCTAATATGTCTGTAATTTTATTTTTTTTGAGTTGTGTTACATGATTGCGAGGCTCGTACCTTTTTCGGCAGCGTTAAAATACGCTCTCATTTCTCTAAATTTTTCATGTGTTACATCGGTGGTAGTCTCGCACCCTTTCCGGCACGGCTTAACATGCGCTCTCATTTGTCCAATTTTTCTCTAATTCCATTTACTTTGAGTTGTGTTACATGAGTGCCAGTCTCGTACCTTTTTCGGCACGCCTCAGAAAACGCTCTCATTTGTTTAATTTTTCTATTAGTCCATTTACTTTGAATTGTGTTACATCAGTGCTAGTCTCGCCCCCTTTTCGGCACGCATTAGCATACGCCCTCATTACTGGGTTGCCGTATGGCAATCCCAGTCGGAAAATGGGTAGATTTCTCCGTTTTATTTTTTTATTTTCCGTGTCGGTAAAAGTCTTGCCTGTCACTCCCCTGCTAAGTGGTGTCTTTGTGCATAGAGCCTTCTGCGCGTATTTTCTTAGGATCGAGAGGGTAGTGGGAAATGCGTAGATTTCTCTGGTGGACACAGTAGAACGATTAACTTAACCGGCAATGGCGTCGAAAGTCATGTAACGCGAATGTCGTTTTAGTGGATCTTTGAACAAAATATAACCTTATGAAGCTCAATAACGGCAAATCAATTGGATACTGAACAAGACAGGCCGTGGAATCTTAAAAGCGACGAGTAATGGACTTCGACAACAATCTGTCGCCCGTCGAGCCGTCTTTTACCAAGTGTGCTGTTATGTAGAAAACTGAAGATTCGTAGGGCAGCGATAATAGTGAATTCAAAGACTAGACCAGGTGGATTGGATGGAATTTCAAGCGTTAAAATCACTGAAAAGGTAAGATTATTTTCGTAGCGATGCAATTGCGTGTCTTCACCACATGTTCCTTTGATCTCACATAATTGTGTTTTCCCTCAAAATATTCGCTTGTTTTCGCTTTCGCTCGAACATATTTACCTTTATTAGATGTCCAGGGAATAGTTTTATCCTCTGGGATGAATTTTCCGTCGAAAAAAAAATCGGTTATTTGGGTGGTTTTTGGCAAACAGAGGTTAATTATTCGTAATGCGATCGCTTCCGTTGCCGTTAGCAACGGGTCGCAAATTTGACACTTTTATCGCATTATCACATTACGCATTGATCGCTAATCCGATTATTCCTAAAAATCTAAAAATATTCGTGCCTCATCAGTTTTCGGTCGAATTTATGTCCAAGAAAGCAAATAAATTGTAGAAAATTTTAGTTTTGGATCCAAAAATTTTGCCAGGAAAACATATTTTACTATTATTTTTCTTAAAAATTTTCGTTCAACTTTCGCTTTTATAAAATGTTTCAGTTGTCTGTAAATAAGTTATATGCTGTTGGAAAGCTTATTTTCTTAGCTTTAAAATGATGTATTTTTTTCCCCTAACTTTAAATATTTTTTGAGAAAAAAAAAAACATTTTTTGTTCAGGGCTAATCATCGACTACAGAGCTAATTGCGTGATCTGTTTATTGGCGCCTAGTTTGATGTGCAGAGAGATGACAACTACTAGGATTTGGAGTAAATATGCCACCAGCGTGACGGTTTATTAAATGATAAGCATTGAATATACAGAAACTGTAACTTGTTAGATCTCAAACATCAAAGGTGGGAGAAAAACTCGCCTAAACATCATTACGAAATAACCCAAAAAACAGCCGGGATGTTGTACCGGGGAAGGCGGAGGGAAAATTGAGTCCAAGACTGACGTTGTTCATGCGTTGCTATCTGAACCAACAATGAATCACAAAGCATTGATTGCATGATTTGAGCCTGCGAGGAATTCTAATTATTTTCCTATCTCCATCCCAGATGCAGATAAGACGAACAACCAGGAAATTAGCCTTTCACAAAAATGTCATTAAGCCATTAGCTTAATGGGTGTTTTTTGTTCAGGGCTAATCATCGACTACAGAGCTAATTGCGTGATCTGTTTATTGGCGCCTAGTTTGATGTGCAGAGAGATGACAACTACTAGGATTTGGAGTAAATATGCCACCAGCGTGACGGTTTATTAAATGATAAGCATTGAATATACAGAAACTGTAACTTGTTAGATCTCAAACATCAAAGGTGGGGGAAAAACTCGCCATAAGCCACAAACCTGTGGCCACCCCACCGGCCAACAAACAGATCACGCGAAAAGCGATTACTAGCAAATAAATGAAAAAATATGTCGCAGCCCATGCTTGAACGACATGTACAAATATAACTATCGTAGAGAAAAGCAGCGGCCTGCAGCCCATGTCTGAACAGACCTAAGCTTTGTAAAATCATAACTTTAAACTTAGATCTAAGCGTGGATAGTTTCGCAACCACGTAAACAAGACAGTTAGTCCGCAGCCCATGTCTGAACAAACCTTTGCCTTGCAACGTGTGGCTTAATACTGGGTACAGTTAACACCCAAGCATTACGCAAATGATTGATAGCCCTAATCTAGCAAGAATAGCAGCCCATGACTGAACTATGCTAGAGTATTAGAAAGGATAAATTCGCGTGCCCATGAAATAGCAGCCCTTGTCTGAACTAAATGCGGGACGTCAAAATTAGCAGCTTTAATCGTTTTGGGCATTAGCAGACAAAGCACCCGAACGCAGGTACATTTTAAACGCATCAGATTGCCAGCGACCAAGTTTGCGAATTTGGTAATCAGAGAAACCTTGCTCGGAAGCGTGAGTTGCGGCTCCAATGCGGAAACTATGGCCTTTGTAACGGCTCGTGTCTAAACCACAAAAAACAAGGCAACGTTTTAATTCAGTATTGAACGAGCTGATGGTGACCGGGCGCACATCACTTTCACAAAATAGAGGACCGGAAGCAGCGCCTCTCATGCCACAGTAATCAAGTAGTGTTTGTACTGGGCAAACTGACACAGAATTTTCTCTTGCGATTAGGATGTCAAAGGCTTTATTCGCTGTGTTGTGTTTGAATTTTCGTATTGTCAACTTGGCCATACTTATGCTCCCGTGGGATGATATAAAACAAAGATCGTCATATTGCAGAACATCCCCGCCCGAATCCACATTTTTGGCCGCTAGCTCTCCAATGCGAAAGAAACCATAAAAAGCCGTCGTAAACATGGCAGCATATCGCTTCCGTTGTGCCGCCGAGGAATTAGTCGAACACAACGAACTTACTAATAGGTGAAGCAATGGATGCGATATTGGCAGTCGGGTATCGGAAACTCTATTTCGGCTAGTTGCCGTCAACAGCTTTTGTATTAAAAAGGATTTCGTTGGGTCACCAATTCCCCTAAGACGATGAACATAGCCGATGGCCGAGACATATGAGTGAATAGTAGCAACGGCAAATTTTTTGCAACTAAGGTACGAAATGAATAAGGCTAAGGCGTCAATTGACACAGGGAGTAATTGGGTTTCGCATGCACTGTAGAACCTAGCATGAAACTGCCGATAACACGTCCACGCACGCTGATACGCTTTTTGAGATCCGGGTGTTAGACTAGAATTGAGAAGTTCGTTCAACTGAGCGACCAATTCCTGGGCTGAAGGGTCTCGAGAACTGGCGTCGGGAATTCGTCCATTCCAGGGGATATTGCCTTGAACCGCTCTATCTGAAAACGGGAGATTAAGTCGGCGCGCTCGTTAAGCTTCCCTGGAAGATGACGAGCGGTAAAGAGAATATTGAATTTAAGAGTCGTTAACACCATATCCCTGATGAGAATCATAACTATCTTATGTTTAGACGTCTGCTTATTGATTATGTCCTCTAAAGCAGCGTTATCGGTCACGAACGTCACACATTTATCCGCCAATTGATCCCCCCATATATGTAATGCAATTACGAGAGGAAACAATTCTAATGCCGTGATGTTCAGTGATTGCCAAGACTCGGGCCAACTACCATAAAACCAATGTGTTTTAAATAAAGCCCCGTATCCTTTAGAACCGGCTGCATCTGAAGTAATTTCATATCGTGAAGCGGACATTCTTTCATCCAGAAAAAATGTGCGACCATTGTATTGCTCCAAGAACGATAGCCAAACGATTAAATCACTTTTGGCGTCTTTGTTTAAACGGATTTTAAAATGGGGCCTTCGAATTCCTCTCGTAAGATCGATTAGCCTCCGTAAGAAGGCTCTACCCGGCAAAACCACTGAACATGTAAAGTTTAAGAGGCCAATTAATGACTGAAGTTCGCGTAGCGTGACTTTACGCCGCGTAGAAAAATCCAGCAGCATCGTGCGACATTTCCGGAGTTTTTCCTCCGGCAATCGAGCTTCCATGCGAATAGAATCTAGAGTAATCCCGACAAAAGGCAATTCGGTCTCGGGTCCTACGGTTTTCTCGGGCGCAATGGGAACGCCTAAGTAGTTACAAAGTGAAATGAACCGTGACAGTAGATTTTCGCAAGACTGCTTACTTCTGGCTATGAACAAAAAGTCATCCAAAACGTGTATTATCTCGTCGGCCTGAAAGATTTGCTTGGCGGCCCACTCGAGTGCCGTACTAAATCGCTCAAAAATGGCGCACGATGACCTACAGCCCATTGGAAGGCAGCGATCGAAGTAATAATTTCCCCGCCACTTCATCCCCAGTAAAGGATAGTCCTCCGGGTGAATCGGAATAATTCTAAAGGCAGATTTGATATCAGTTTTAGCGAGATAACAGCCAACTCCTAAACGTTTTACAAACACTATTGCATCTTGAATGGACGCATAGCGTACCGAAGAAAAGTCTACAGGGATTCCTGAATTTACCGAATTCTCATGCGGATATGACAAATGTTGTATAAGCCGGAACTCATTGGGTGCTTTCTTAGGGACGATTCCTAACGGTGACACGACAAAATTATCGAACGGCGGGGCGCTAAATGGGCCTGCAACCCTACCGGCTTCGATTTCCTTGTGTACTTTATCCGTTAGGATGTTTGGTTGGGCGTGGGCACTAAGCAAATTTGGAGATTCGAAGCTTGATCTTAAATTAGAGTAATGAATATGAAACCCATATGAGAAGCAAAGTATCAAAAAGTTTTTTAAAAAGGGGTGGTAATCACGCAGAACTGAAGTGAGACGGTCAATTCTTACGGGGGTGACTGGATTGCTCTCTAGTAGACGCGCTAGGCGCTGTTGTTCCACTAGGCTTAATGCTCGAGGTTGGGGGCTCCCCTCCCTCTGAACAATTTTTGGCTGCGTGCTTACCTCCGCATCGGGAGCAGATGTGGATAAAGGAACACCCTGAACAGAACCTCCCGTTATTAAAGTTAAAGCATGTTCCTTTAACGAGAGGGATTTGTCGCGATTTTCCGACTCGCCCGGCGGGAAGGTTACCTCTCTGGGGACGAAAAGGCAAGGTAAGTGAAGTGGCCTCGAGCCATAACTCCCACTGGACTTCCTCCCAAGAGTACCTATCGGGGGCGGACTGACGCAAATATCTAAATTGCTCATCATAGTAAGCCCAGTTCCCGTTTTTGTTTGCAATGGCACGAACGGTCTCACAATATTTTAGCAAAGCGGCCGTGTCCCCCGCGAACTTCTGGCAATAAATGGCCATAAACGTGTGGAACGCCGTGACCCACTGCTGAATACTATTCAATTTACGTGGGGCGCTAGCTGGCTCTAATGTAATCTGCGGCTTATAGCCATTGCCGGTAGCCGAAAGCCCAACAGTAAAACGCTCTTGTTGAACCGCGGTTTGGAGCAGTGCTCCAAAGTGTACAAATTCGTTAGCCCAAATTTTTGATTTTATTTTGTCACTAACTGCACTTCCAAGTGGGATGGCGACGCTTGAGAAAAGGGGTGTGGTGGGCATACTGTGCACGTTAGGTGATACAAGATTACCTCCAGAAGTCCCGGCAATAGCTTGCGTCGCTTGCACAACGGAATTCTGGACTATCGAGGCGGTGGTAGGCACGAGATCGGACGCTACGGTCGACGTTAATGCTGCGTTAGTTGCCGTGGTTGCTGACGGTGGTGGTCGTAGCGCGTCCTGGACGGCCTTTTGGACAGCCAGAGAAAGGGCACTGGACAGCGCCGCAACATTTACTTGCATCGTGCCGTCTTGTTGATTAGAGGTACTATTGGACAAGCTGCTCGACGTGCTAGCGGTACTGGTTTCCATGCTGTTTACGGTAGAGGCAGAGGGCCAGAACGTCTCGGACGCTTACTTTGTGGAGGCATACTCTTAAAGAAGAGAGAGTGTTAATTGATCGAAACGTCCTAATGTTCTCGTGTAACGCTTAATCGGTAGTTGTATCGCAATAACTGCCACAGGTCAAATAAAGGAGGTATTAAAAGTAAGAATTGTCATTAGATCGTGCGCTCGTATCCTCAAATACATACAAATAGCTTGAGACTCCGAGTGCTATGGCACGCAACACAGGCGGCCCACTCATTTGGAGACAAAGCATAAAATCGACCGTGACCGGTCAAACAAGGATCAAGGACAAACAGTACGTTGTGAGTACAACGGCGAATTACACTACCAAGTACCAACGCAAAACAATATTTAACTTGGCGGTATGTCCAATAAAGAGGAAATAATGAGCTACAGTACAGATCTAAGACTCTAACGGTGTACATCATTAAACACTTTGAGTGATTGGATCAAAGCCCCCCTCAAACTTCGATAAAGTTTAAACTGTCCGCGTTGGTTCAGATGAACTCCATCGTGCAATAAGAATGATGGTGTTGTCCTCCAAAATCCCCTGTGTCTCCAGTAAAATGCAAATGGAAGGGGCTGTAGGACAACGCGTAAATAATCCGTCAACTTGCGAATGCGTACGTTTAAGTGTGCGTTCTCTCTTAGTATAGTTTGGCACACGCAAACCACGGTTACGCCAATTTGTTCATGTAATAGCCTTGTTAGGTCTTCTAACTGTGAACCAATGGTTAGAGCAGAACGGATTGAACAATCAGTGATATCGTTCGTACCCAACTGGAGAATAACAATGTCAGGCGAAAATTGTCGGACTATCTCCAAATCGTAGCGTATGACTTTGGCCACAGTTCGTCCCCCTACTCCATGCCAGCGCAGGGTCATAGGGGTGGTGATGTCAAAATCCTCCCGTAAAGCGTTTGTAGGCAGACGTAGAAACTCATGCAAACGCCTGATGAAGGAGTGCCCCAAAATCAAAACCCGAGGTTCAGCCATAACTACACATCCAGAGAGAAGACTACACGAAAGCGCAACGCATGCTACAGGGAAATAATAAAGTACTGTACTTGCCTTAACACGGTGCGGGAGAAAAAATTGAGTCCAAGACTGACGTTGTTCATGCGTTGCTATCTGAACCAACAATGAATCACAAAGCATTGATAGCATGATTTGAGCCTGCGAGGAATTCTAATTATTTTCCTATCTCCATCCCAGATGCAGATAAGACGAACAACCAGGAAATTAGCCTTTCACAAAAATGTCATTAAGCCATTAGCTTAATGGGTGTTTTTTGGCGATGGCTGATTTACCGCGGTTTTCTCGTGGTTGGGAAAGTAGGAAAAAGAGTAAATTAATTCTCTATTTTCGAATTCCCCATAAAACACTTTGTTTGCCCTCCCCCCCCCCCCCCCCCCCCCAAATTTTGCATAAACCACTGTTTTCAAATGCTCTTGGGAATATGCAGTGTCCCCAAGAGCATTTGAAAACAATAGTTTATGCAAGATTTGGGGGGCAAACAAAGTGTATTATGGGGAATTCGAAAATAGAGAATAGGCCGGTAGCCAAGTTTTTAACCTCAGAGAAGGATCTGTTTCGTCGTACGAACGTGCGAGGACCTGTGAGCCAAAGGGCCGCTGCTGGTATGACTTCTGGGTGACCCCTTAATAAATTCTTACTAACCGATCGCGAGGGCCGTACTGGGGAATATTGGCCCGAGGTCGTGGCAGTACGGACCTCGCTGCGCTTGGTCCGTACAAAAACGACCCAGGGACAATATTTCCCAGTACGGCTCGAGCTAGCTCGTTAGTAAGTAGTTTATTATGTGTTTTTTTAATTATCTTTTGCTTTGTTTTTGCAAGCCCGTAATCGGCCCGAGGGCATTACGGGAGAATAATGCCCTACAATTCAGTCACAATTAGCCAATCAGAGCGCGCGTTATATCGGCTACAAACACAAGCCATATAATAAATGGTCTTAATGACCCCACAACTTGAAAAATATTGCCTAGAACGCTGCACGTACCACAGGCAACCCAGTGTACCCTCACGGAGGGTCTAGTTTCTCTAATTTTTCTATTATGCCATTTACTTTGAATTGTGTTACATCAGTGCTAGTCTCGCACCCTTTTCGGTACGCATTAACATACGCTCGCATTTCTCTAATTTTTCATAATTCTATTTACTTTGAGTTGTGTTACATCAGTGCTAGTCTCACGCGTTTTTCAGCGCGCATTAAAGTACGCTCTCATTTCTCCAATTTATTAGTATTTCATTTAGTTTTTGTTGTGTTATATCAGTAGTGCTGATAGTAGTAGTAGTAGAAGAAGTATTCCGTTGGGTTTCTGTTGTGTAACACTATTACTTGTGTCACCCAGATTTCGAAACGCTGTTAAAGGCTAGTCATTTGAAGGTCATAGGTTTAATTAATTCTGACTTTTTCGGAATTTCCCTGTGTGGTTGCTGACTAGTTCTTCGTTATGTTATTCAGTAAGATGTTACAACTTATGTAGCTACGGTGTCTGATGTTGTTCCTGTTGTGTTGTTCATCACGGTCTTATGAAATTTCTACATCTGATAATACTGCTGAGAGTCTGTTTGCGTAGCTATGCCGAAGAACTCAGCTGAATTGTGAATATTGCATAAGACATTTGGTCGTCCTTTGAATAGAGATTTTTACGGGTTGCGTAATTTTTTCAAAAATGACGAGACAAAGGATGTTTCGCCAAGTTTCAGTTAATCATATATTTCAAAACTGCCATTTCGTAATGCAGTTAAACATGTTCGCAATTGCCTCATTGCAAATGCTCGGCAAAAAAAAGAAACAGTTTCGAGATGACAAAATTGAAGTTTCTTTATGTATGTTTGTGATTGAAATGCATTATTTTCCCTTTGTACTATTTTTTTATTTTTTTTTTTTTCATCCTTTTCGCATTAAGGTGTGAGGCGAAATCTTATACCATTCTCTATTTTCGAATTCCCCATAATACACTTTGTTTGCCCCCCAAATTTTGCATAAACTATTGTTTTCAAATGCTCTTGGGGACACTGTATATTCCCAAGAGCATTTGAAAACAATGGTTTATGCAAAATTTGGGGGGCAAACAAAGTGTATTATGGGGAATTCGAAAATAGAGAATGTCACATTCAGACAAGCTGCTTGTTATCCGATGACATGCGTGTTGCATAATGGCATAATTTATGCGTCTGTACCCTTTTCGGCATTTTACATTCCCCCCATTGCATGGCATGGAACGAGCTAGCTCCCTTACGCTTGCTAGTGGTATGTTTCCCCAGGCTTGCTGTAACCTTGATTTTGGTCCTTGCATTTTCTTTGGGATCGGATCTCTGTATGCAGCTTCGTCAGTGATGCTCCAAAGGGTTTCAATTGGGTTAAGACCAGGTAAATATGTTGGCTATTCATCTTTTTGGATAAAATTCGGGAGGTTTTTCTTGCACCGCTGCTGGGTAGCTTCGCCATATGAGCTGATGTGCCATCTTGAACGAAGGTTGCACTGCTTTTGTTAGTGAAAAGCTTTCGTTTTACAGGCTCTTCTGTTGTAGATCTACGGCTGAAACAGGCTTTACTTCTTTTTCAAGGATTTTTGTGATATAATACTTTGCCATTACAGTTTGTCCTTGTGGGATAAAATGTAACAAAGTAAGGCTGCGGCCTGTCATGCTACCCCAAACCATCCATTTGGAACTTCCTTTAACTTGGTACGATGGTGGAACCTGACTCTCGTGTGAGCCCCATACAATATCGTTTTTAGGGTTGGGAGGATGGAAATGGTAAATTTACGATATTTGCGAGCGAATACCGACAGAGCTTTCCGCTGGCTGTTGCTCAGAAGTGGGAGCTTTTCTCGTCTCAAAGGTTTCCATCCTTTACTTGACATCTCCACACTGTTGTTACAGATCCGGCAGACCTTTGGTCCTCAGTTGTTTGCTGATTTTCCTTGTAGAATTTCCTCTTTTATACTTTGCTTTGTCTATAACTTTCTTTGCAGTTCTGGTTGACCACTTCTTGCCTTGTTGTAAAACACTTGTGAACTTGACCACTTCGCTACCCAGCTCTTGCTTTTTGCAATATTTTATCCCTTTTTCGCACATATACTCCAGATGATCGTAAAATTACTGCCTGTACTATTAAATAGACTGCTTCTCTGGATAGGGAAATATTTATTTCAACGATTTTTAATCTGACTTACAGAACAGTCTGAAAATTGATAAACAATAAGATAGGTTAATGCCTGTAAGAAAATGTAAAGAAAAATAAAAGTTCTGGATGAAGTATACACGTTTTAAAATGTCCACGAACTTTTGAAACACCCTGTAGGGCTAGATACAAATCACTCAGATGAACGTTTACAGAATCTAGAAGATCAATTACTGGAACTGGCAATTGACCTTTTGCAAAATTCAGATTATGCCTTGAGAAATAAGAATTCAGTCGGACTCATGTTTGTTTTTCATCCCTTGGTTACTTTTACAGACAAAAGACAGAAGAGCAGGAGAGGCGTAAAGATTGCCAGGAACGCTCCGACATCGTTGAAAACAAGGGTGAAGAAAGTGATACACCTTCCCTCGACAAGTAAGTTCTTCCTAATTTACTATAATGTAAAATTCTCTTTATCAAGGAGCTCAGTCGTATTATTTTGGGTTATTGTTACGACGAACAAATTACCTTTAAATTGAAGTAACCTAAAAATAGAAAAAAGAACAAAAAGATCCTTTAAACCATATAGGAACATGGATGGTTAAGGATAGAGAAGATTGACACGAATTATTACACAAACAAACAACTTGAAAAATTTAGGCCAAACGTTCTCAAAATGTTCAAACCGTGACTTAGCTACCTTAAGTTTGTGAAGTGTTGGCAGTCACATGATTAGATTAACCAGTAAGCATCGTGAATGGGGAAGATACCTAGAGCCCCATGCATGAATCCAAGATATATGGATAAGAGGCTCTTAAAAATTACCGGCTGAATGAGGAGGAGGGGGGGGGGCATAATGAGGCCTCGCCAAATTATAATGCGACGACATTCCGATTTGGTAAATTTCCTAGGATTTATCGGGAACAATTTGGTATCACATATGATTACCTGAGAAAAGCCATGCCTGTCGTATATTGGCAGGCTTGGTTCTCTTACAGTCACACCAACTTGAAGTGAAGCGTACCCATCAAGAATATATTTTTATTTGAATATTAAACTCGCTAGTATATTCGTTTCAAGAATGCAATAATGAATTGCTTATTGGAATACTGAACCCACTAGTTGTTTAAGGAATGCAACAATTAATTGATTATTTAACTGTTGAACCCACTAGTCGTTTCAAAACTGCAATAATGAATTGATTATTTGAATATTGAACCAGTCAGTTGTTCCAAGAATACGGCTGCTAACGGGTTCAATATTCAAATGTTCAATTCCTAATCGCAATCAGTGAACCTACTATCGGATTAAATATTCAAGAAATCAATTTATTATTGTATTCTTGAAATGACTAGTGGGCTCGATATTCAAATAATCAATTCATTAATGTAATCTCGACGGGT
>NC_090870.1:62962930-62965430 GCF_036669935.1 Montipora foliosa
TGTGAGTGACTCTTATAGCACACTTTAACTTCTGCGGGTGCCAAGATTTTTCAAATATGACACCATGATCTGAGAGGAAAACTCTCGCCTCGGCCTGCGTATCTGCCTGCTTTTCGAGAGGATGGCCTGATATACTCATGCTACTCTCGTTTATATTAATAGTACAGTACATTGATGGTCTTCATAAAGATGTCGTTTTCTATAAACAGGTAGTTTACGAGTATGTTTTGTCCACGAAAGTATCCATGACTGACGCCTTCAAAGGAATATCTAAGTTTGCAGTGGACAACGGTCCATACATCCGATATCTTTACTCTAAGCAAAATGTACAGGTGAGAGTTTCACTTGAATACTTTATAAAGAACGTATTTCTTGTATTAATTGTAGTTTTTGTGGCTGCACAGCAACAATTTTCTAGCGCGAATAAGGGGACTGCATAATTTTATTGATGATGTTTATTTTCTGAATCATGCATGATCATTTCATTCTTCATTCATTTATCCATCTAGGTTTTTTTTCAAAATTTAATTTGATATTTATCCGCGCAAAAAACAAAAGCAACAACAATAACCAAAAAGAATAGGAGAAACAGAAATGAAAATGCCCTTTTGTGGCAGGCCCAGTGTGAGTCAGTCTAATCACAGGGCTTTTACAGTTTGCTTTCAAACTTCAGGTCCTTTAGGCCAGTCGCGAGTACGGCTGTTTTGGTGCTGCATTAAGTAATTAACCTCATCATTTCTGTTCTGTAGAAGAGGACCAATGAACCACCCCATATTGATGTTCCTTTATCCTTGAGTGGATCAGAATATCCCAGGAATGTCTTAGATGGGTTGTTGCTTGCTATCAAAGAATCGGCACCAGAGATTAAGACTGATATCTTCCTTGAGGTAACTTTTCATAATTGTTTGTTTGTTTGTTCTTTTTTTTAACTTTCTGGGACCAGGTCTTAGGGGCCCTAAAGTTGTACATCAAAAACCGCTAACGCCATATCCATGCATTAGGATACAGCAGAAACCCATAAGGGTTGAAACGCGTAACGCGCGTTCACAGCTTCTGAATATTCAGTGCGAACTGATTGGTTGAATGTTTCAGTGCTAAGTACCATATTTGGAAACCCCTCGCTCTTGTTGTTCCAAATATGGTACTTAGCAAATTGAATATCCAGAAGCTTGTTTCCCAGCACACAAGGGGCCGTTACACGTTTCAACCCTTATGGGTTTCTGGATACAGGATATAGACGCGAATTCTACCGACTTAAATGTCGTTATGTTGTCAATTATCTGATTTTCGTCAAAACACTGTCTTCTACCACATCTCCACTGCCTTATGTTCAACTGACGCCCGATCATGACGGGAAAACTTGAATAACAAAGTACTTAGTATTTAGTTGGCAGACAAGTGAAACAATCTGATATTTACCGACTTCAACTTTAAGTCGATATATCACCAGGTGAACAGGAAATGTTACCAATTACACTTTATTTAAGTTTTAATTGCTTCGGGCCTGAAGAGCCAGGTTGGAAATGGAGTTCCTAGAATCGATCGACTTCCAACTTATTTTACACTTACTTTATTCTAGTCAGTCTTTTCTCTGCCAATCAAACCGTTCTTCGTAATTCTTTTTTCATCTTTTTTATGTTGATTTTTGCTTTCATTTTCTACGACGACTGTGATTTTGTTGTTAGAAAATTAGCGTAAGTCACATAAGCTCTCTCAATGAGCAGTTCTTGCTCTTAAAACGAACGCCAATTATTTTAAAAAATATGAAAAAAAATATGGTAGCTTCTCGTAATTAAAGGCAAGTAATGGTCTGTTTGACTTGAAAACATAAACACTATCGACTCCTCTGCGCTATATACACTCTTAGCGATTCATACGTACGTACGTACGTACGTCCGCCCCTTCATGTATGCCAATGTGACCAGTACACGTAACCATATCATGGGCTCAAGTTTAGAGATCATCGAGGAGGCAGCTAGTTTACAGCATACAAACAGAGCTGAAAAACGACTGCGCAAGTCACTGATCCGCGGCACGAAAGGCAGGCTCAAGGGCGTGGTCATTCAAAAAGACTATTTGTTCGCCGGAAAATGACAGCCGTTGATTAAATTTAAAAAATAAGGTCGCTGCTTGAAAGATAAGGATTTTGTTACAATTTTTAACGAGTTTTGATGTTTCTCAAAAAAAAATGAGGTGGTGTAGAAATTGTGTAAAAATTGTTTTCGCGCGTTAAATGCAGCTTTCGTGTGACTATACAGTGAATCAAAGTAACCAGCGCTGCAATGCTTACCTTTGTCCGTGTTAATACTTGATATTCCAGATATTCTGTGTAATATTCTGAACAACAAAGGAAGACAACTTGTGAATTATAGAACGGGTGGTGAATGGTGACAATCTTACAAAAGATATTTTTGCGAGCAAGCTGAAAGTGCAAAGATGCAAGAAGGCAAATTGAGCTCCACGTTTTCCAAATTTTAATACGAATTTATAATTATCATGA
>NC_090870.1:63002930-63012930 GCF_036669935.1 Montipora foliosa
GGAGCGGGTCAACTTGTTAAGCTCGTGTTCCCGTGAAAGGGCTTGATGAATGAAATGAATGTATATTTGTTGAAATGTGGGGTTTCCACGAAAGGGTGAAGTGATCCTATCCCGAATTTTATAAAGGAAAGGAAAGGAACTTTATTTAAGTGTCTAGTCTTCTACAGCTGGAGAGCTCAACTGGAGCACTAATTGAGCAGACTGTAATCGGAAATCAACAAATTTACACAAATCGAATCAAATGTTGGTTTTTGAGGAGAGGGAAAAATCAGAGTACCCAAAGAAAAATCGCCCGAGGCAGAGTAGAGAACCAAAAAACTCAACTCACATGATGTCGAGTCTGGGAATCGAACCCGGGCCACAGGCGAGTGCTCTCACCCCTATTTATTTCATTCACCTTTATGTAGGTTGCTTCTGACGACCTGATGCAGCATTTCTAGTTCATATACACAGATATCACATAAGTATTTTGAAGTAAACACTATTCTACATTCAGATCGATTCAGAGCAACACAAGTGAAGACTCTTACTCTTACTACTCTTGCTACTTTTACAGCAAATTAAAAAAAAAATCCTACATTTTACAGAAGACATTTGGATTCTGAGCCAACATTTCCATTCCTTTCTTCCATTCGTCTATTTTTCCATCTTTTATCTCTGGTTTTGCAGCATGGTCGATGACAAACTTCAACCTGCATACAAACACCAAACTCAGTGGAAGTTCTTGGACTTTTAAGGATAGAGAGGTAATTATGGACTTACACTGTGAAACTAGTGTAATTATATTTTTTTTCTCTCTTTCTCTTCTTTTCTCGTTGCACGACATACTGGAAAAAATACATAACTTGTTTTTTGATTGTCCATTTTCGAAATGTTTGCTTGTTTTACTAAAACGCAGTACACTGGCTTACAACTTCCCGCCAAAAAACGCGGGTTCCAGCAGTGTGACACTTCGCGTATTGGCTGTTGAGATTGGTATTAATTTTTAGCGAAACAAGGCGGCTGTCGTTAACGCATAGCTAGAAACCGGAAGAATATTTATCCCGCTTGCTACTCGATGCTACAGTGATATCTTTTCTTTTTCGTTCGTTGTTTTTCAATGGCGAGTTGAAAATTTGTGACAGAGATTGTCAAAATTAAGGCCGCATTTAATGGTGTAATTATTTTATTAAATTTTTATGAAATTCTGAACGCTTGGATGCTTGGAAATTAAAGCCAATCAATTGCCAGCTTGGCAACACTTGAAGCAATCCGTTTTCATATTAGGTCACACGGTATATGAGCTGATAACCGAGACTGAGTGAACCAGTCAAGAAGCTAGAAAAGGAATATCCGAGGTCGCAAATTTATTCACCGATACTCACCTCGCCTGGGGTAAAAAAATGTTTCAGTATAATTACATAATAATTATGTGATTATTTGAAAATTTGCATTTTGCTTAAAACAAGTAATTTCTTCGTCTGTCACCTCAACAAAACGGCTTGTGGCCATTTTAAAAAAACCGCTAATGTAATTATCGCGTAATAATCACTTCAAGTGCAACCAATCAGCGCTGACAATGTTCAGTAATCACCAATAGATGTAAATGTATACTCTCAGTTGACCACTCCCATATGGGCTTTTCAGGGGCCAACGAAGCACAATCAACGAAACAATAGACCAATTCAACAACTTTTACGAATCCCAACTCCCTAGAGGCAAACGAGTTGGCCATTTAGAAGTGCAGCTGCGAGGTGAAAGCAGGGACTACCAGGATCAAATTCAAGGAGTAGTCAGAAAATGGCTTGAAACCAGGATGTCCGGGTCTCAAGCCAAACGCCCTAATTACTGAGCCACACTGCTCTGAATTTTAATCAGCCCAAGACAACTCCTCAAGTTTGGTTTACCAAAGGTAGTCTGAATCACAGCAAATAACCACAAAGTGATTGACTCATCCCACCTCAACATAATATTATCATGGAATTCAAAATCAACAAAAACAAAAAATACAGTGGAGCATGCAAGTAGACTAATTGGCTAGCCAGCACTTACTTGGGAAACTTTTTCACAACAGTTTCTGCCAACTTAAAATGCCTTGTTCTAATACAACAGACAACAAATAGGAAGAATTTAGCATAGATAACGTCTGAGCAAGTGACGACTGTAAATCGCAGAGAGACAAGAAAAACAACAGGAAAAAAGTTGAACAGAGCGTGAAATATTTCTCTCATCATTTTTTGCTTATGACTTGGCACATTTCCCTTCCTAATAATTTTATACTTGGATCCATACTTGTTTTAAAAAAAGTCTTTTTTACTACTTTTATCCTCTTTGGCAACAACCTGTTGTCACTTTTGGTAAACAGCAGCAGTCGATCGGAAAGCTCTTTCTTTGTTCTGGAACACTTCAGTCTTAATAATTTCACCGACATCATGGCAAAATTAACCTCCAATATTTTGTTAACCCAAGTCTTCAATTCAGTCAGGGATAATGGTGAATGGCAGATCTTAACATAAAAAAGCACACTTTCTCAACCTAATATCTTTGTTGTAATATGAGCATGAATTTCTCAGATTTTTGTCAGATACTCAATCCTACGATGACAATTAATAAAAATAGAAATCAAAACTTCTCACCTTATTCTACAATTTCATGATAAACTACAGCTGCTGTACAATACCCACCTAATTAGTAAATCATAAGTGAGCCCTTTCTCTTCAAGGTAACCTGACAAAAAATAGCATGAAAATTATTAACTTTTTGCAACCTTCTTGTTTAAAAATAGATGAACCACATAAAATTCTTCCAAGAATAAAATCATTTGTGTCTTAGAAAATGAATTCAGAATCACTTATTTTCACTTTCCAATTTTTTCTTCAATCAATGTCAAGTGTAACCGTTAGAGTTTCCTTGTCATTAAGTAATGCATTTTTCCCTCTGTGTCAGAAGAACAATTAAAGGTAAATCATAACATGTCACAAGATTAAGCAGCACCATACAAGTTTCAGAGTAAAATTAAGCAATTCTGAAATTTGTTTTTCTTTTAACAAAACCACTTTCTTTTAAAAAGCTTCAAGCAAGTTTGACTACTTGTCCCTCAGTTTAAGACTACCTTTTGCAGGGGTGAAATGTCTGTTTCATAGAAACAACTGACAACCGCTAGAAGCAATTAAATACCTAGACCCCTCTGGACTGACTCTCTGCCCAACCAATCATCTGGTTCTCCTTCCAAAATGTTTCTTACTCCTCTAAATACTTTGTATTCCATGTACTTCTCCAATATGACATTCACCTGCACCAAAAGAAAGCACCTAGTTTTTAATATGATTTTGAGAAATACAGTGACAACTTTTTCCAACCAATTTTCAAGAAAGGATGTTCTGGCAAAATTTTTCACCTGACAAAAACTTAGACAGAGCCAATAATATTAGGTCTTTGCATCACTAAATTAACATATTCTGGGTTTCATTTCTTCTATTACGTGGAGTGATAACCACCAGTCAGAACATTAACTCCGACCACTCCACCTTGTAATTTTGTTGACAGTATTGTTCTTCTCACCCATCTATATCATGTTCATTCTTCTAATTTGCATTTAAACCCTCGGAGTTTCTAGTTGGTCCTGACAAACTGGATGTGGTAGCCTCTTTTTGCTATCTGGGTGACACACTGTCAGCAGCCAGTGACTGTGACCTCGCAACCGGACACACGTCAAGACCGCCTGGAAGAAGTTTAAGGGGCTGCTGCCTGTGCACTCCACGTTCCACCTCTCCTTCGAAACACACAGCCACATCTATAGCAAGTGCGTCCAGAGTGTGATGCTTCATGCAAGTGAGACCTGGACTCTGACCAAGCTGAACCGCCACCGACTGCAGCAAAATGACAGGGCTATGATCAGGCAGATCTGTTATGTTAAGCCAGAGAATGTGGCCACCATCCGATCCAAGGAGCTGCTAGCGCAGCTTGGTCTCAAGGACCTTGACCTCATCCAGGGTTCACACACTTTTTCAGACCAAAAATTCAAGGACTTTTCCAGGACTTTCAAGGGCAAAATTTTGACATTTCAAGGACCTCTTTTTTATTTACTTCGATGAATTTACTAATTAGAAATGGTCTGACAGTACAATTCTTCCTCATTTTCCGTAACGTACATGCATGAAAATACTGCAAAGGCACTGGTAACCATTTCGACCCCACAGCTTGTTGCCTTGTACGACATGACTCAAGTGGCTGATTATTTTCAATGAAGTTTTCAAAGATTAAAAATGCGGGTCAGAAAAAAATTCAAAGACTTTCAAGGACCTGGAATGAAGAGCAGAGATTTTCAAGGATTTTCAAGGCCTTGAAAATGCACTCTCAAAATTCAAGGGTTTTCAAGGGTTTTCAAGACGCGTACGAACCCTGCTCATCCTAAGCGCAGCCAAGTGACATGCTGGTTCAGGGAAAGCGTGGGCCTGTGCGGCCCAATATGACTTGGAAAGAGCAGTGTGAGAGTGATTGCAAGGAGTGGAAACTCACTGCGGTCGACCCTCATGAGAGAGACACCTGAAGAGCTGCAAATAGCCAGTTACCTGGAAGGGAGCCCACTGATGTGGAAGATGCTCCCACCTCACACTAAAATGAAATAACCCATGACGACAATGGCAATGGAGTGGAAATAATTAAAAATGTTTAAAATATCAAAACTGATTGGGCAGGTTGTTGTCTTACAAGTGCACAGATGAAACAAAAACCAAATGTAACAAACCTTAGGATCTGTGAGATCCACCCATCCAATGATGCCAACAATGGTTGAGGTGTGGGCAGGATATTGTTCCAATATCCAGTCTGTTTGAATTATACAAAATACGAGCAAAGAATTATAATGTTAAAAAGAAAAAAAATTCAAAAGTCCATTAAAACTCTTTTAACCCTCTTAACTCCTGGGAGTGAAACTTAACAAGATTTTATTCTGTCTAATGCCGGACGATTTTACTTGTCAACTGAGAGCCTCCAAGGGCCCCTGAGCAGTCAGCAGGTTAATATTACACTCAGTTAGTCTTTTGCAGAGGCAACCAGAAGATAATTATTACGTAAAAGTTAATTACCCAATGAAGTCACCCTTCACCTCAAATAGCCTCATTTTTGCCTTCAGTTGTTAACTCTAATTCATTCCATTACACACATAAATTAACATTAAAACAACAATATCTTCAAAAATTTCATATCCTTGGGCTGTAATAGTAGTTAAAGGAGAACTACCAGAAACAACTTCTTTAAAAAAAATTCAAGGAAGGGCTGTTGACAAAATTGTCATCTCTCCATTATCGTCTTTCAACAAGGTTGTTATTATTAGCTATAATAATTTAATTATTTCATTTGTAACCTAACCACTGATACCTGTTTCATCATAGGTTTGATTGACTTGAATGAAGACTACCTTTCTAACGGGAGAAGGCTCAATTGCTACTTGAAGATCACCAATGAGGAAGGGTCTATAAATGGCTTTAAGGTCAGTAGGCCATGGGTAGAAATACTTGTCACAATCCCACAAGTCTTTGAGAAGAAAAAATGTATCATTATCATAAAACACTTTAACATGGAAGCACAGTTTGAAGGTAACAAATTGCTGTAACACATTAACAGGACTCAACCAGATGCTTGTTCAATTACATTTTGCAATAATTTTGACAAGGAGATAATGTGAATTAGTTCTTTTATAATAAGTTACTATTATGGTGGACCAGCTAATAGGTTTCTGATGGATCATAAGAAGTGACAAGACAGGGGCTTTTCAAAAATTCACCATGCCAGTCACTCTGGCAATGAATCACTTCAGTCCGGCCCCAATATGTCATGGTGACTTGTTGCCTAAGGTGATTGGGGAAAATACTGTGCAGAGAGAGAGTGCCAGTTTACTAGGAAAACCAGTGATTTGTGGAATGCCCACTTCAGTTAAACATTTTGATGAAATTCCTTTCCCACGGGGTGAGCAGTTGCCAGCTTTCCCTGTCAAGGTGTACCAAAACAACTACATCAATGGGAAGATATCTTTTCAAAAATCATGTTCTTGTCCACTGGAGAGGTTGCAAGTGCAAACATGGACTCGTTGTTTAATACTTCAAGTGCAAGTTTTTTTCTCTGACTTGAAAAGTGGAGTGTCAACCACAACACTTTTCAAGAATTTGAACTAGCTATTTACAAGCGAAAGTGGGCGGGGCAGTGACTCAGTAATTCGGGCCCATTCCACAGATCGGTGGTTTTCATAGTAGTTGAACTGTGTTAACCCATGAAGCCCTTACCTTCAGCATAAAATGGAATGCCATTATTGTTGGAAAAAGGCCTCAGAAGAGGACTTCTTCCAAATAATGGTAAAAGTAGATCCCAACTACTTTATGGAAGCTGTTTCATTCCATAAAATAATTAGGATAGTACATGCACTCTCATTGGTCAATAGCTGTGTTTAGATGAGAGTATGTAAACACGGTTTGTACATCACACAGATTTTGATTGGTTGTTTTGTCATACGTGCGTTTTGATTGGATAGTTGGAAATATGAGCATGTATCAAGAGAATCTGTTTCAATTAAGAAGTAAAAAAACCCGCACTCTCCTTCATTTGTCGAATGATTTTTGAGAAAAATTACTTTATAAAAGCAATAAAGGACTTTTTCCTAGTTTACATAGCCTCATCTAAACACCAGCCCTGGGGAGATGGGAGAAAATGAGACAGTTATGCAAACCCTTGACTGCTCCTCAGGTTTGCATAACTGCCTCAAATTCTCCCAACTTCCCTCATGTTTATATGAGGCTATGTAAACACAGAAAAAGTCCTCTATCGCTTATAATAAATGTTCTTATGATTGTCACAATATCAGAGGTCGTTCCATTTTTCATTGACCTCCAAGAAGGGGAGAGTTTTTCTCCAAAGAAGTCAAGAACAAAAAATTTAACCCAGCACCCCTCAGATTTAAAGCTAATGGTTTTCAAAGGGTCAAGACAAAAAAATATGGGGTAAGGATTTTCGTCATCCAGAGGGGTATCTAATACCAACGACTCGGGACTCCAAATTAAATAACCCACTAATTAAAGGTTTTTGGCTACTTTCTCATTATATACTTTCTCACATGTTTTCCTTCCGGTAACGAGCAGAATAAATTAGCATATTACGTAATCGCATTGGCCCAAGGGCAATATTAAGGATTAATTTCACAAGCATTTTCAGAGTTTTCACAAAATTTCTCGAGTTGCGAAGAGACGAGCAATTTGGAAAACTTTGAAAATGCAAGTGAAATTAATCCTTAATTGCACAATGCATATGGCACAGTGCGTTTACATGTTTATCACATAAAGGGCAAAATTATTGAGGGAAGCCCATTCTCCAATGCTGCTACAAAGCACAATCAACTCAACGCGTTTTCATTCCGTTGAAGTTGAATTCAATAAATCCATGCTCACAACAGAAATTAGCGCGTAATTTAATTAAATTGTATTTTACATGTGGACAAAAAGCAATTTGATCAGAGTTAGAATCTGGAAGTTAGATTCTCTTGTAACTTTGCTTGCTAATAATAATAATAATATTATTATTATTTCTTATATAGCGCCTATCCAGACGTGATCTAAGTGCTTTACAAGTCATGAAAAATTAAAAATTAAAAATTAATTCATAAACAAAAAAGTTATACAAAAATTTCCTTGAATAAATAAGTTTTAAGTCGTGTTTTGAAAGTCTGGAGATTATCAGAGTTTTTTATTTGTTCTGGAAGATCGTTCCAAAGTTGTGGCGAGGCAACAGCGAAAGCTCTAGACCCATAAGACTTCAAATTATAGCTGGTAGGGTTAAGACGGAGCGATGTAGATGAGCGGAGGGTTCTTGAAGGACGGTAGAGACTTATCACTTCTTGTATATACGAGGGAGACAAACCATGCAAAGCCTTGAAAGTGAGAATTAGAATCTTAAACTTTATGCATTCATTAATTGGTAACCAGTGTAGATCTTTCAGGATGGGAGTAATATGGTTGAATTTCGAGGAAAAAGTTATTAAGCACGCGGCGGCGTTTTGTACATACTATAGCTATAGTTTTTTAACAGCATATTTCGGAAGATTGTACAGAAGGGAGTTGCAGTGGTCAAGTTTGGATGAGATAAAGGCATGCACAAGTGTTTTGGCAGTTTCCGTTGATATAAATTTTCTGATACGTGATAGATTACGAAGGTGATAGAATGCAGATTTACATACGGTATTAATATGAGGCAGCATTGACATGGTACTGTCAAAAGTGACACCAATATTCCTGGCAGTTTGAGAAGGCTGGACGGTGTCTTGACCAAAGCAGATTGACGGCAAGCAGTGCTGTAGTCTAAATTTTGAGTGAATAAAGAGGAACTCACTGACAGTTTTTCTTTATTCAATTTTAGTTTGTTGATACTCATCCATTTGTCCAAATCAGTCAGGCATATATAACTCGATACGTTCAATAGCCTCAGTCAGTTCCAGGTCATTATTTGTTGAAAAGGAAACGTAAAGTTGCGTATCGTCAGCATAGAGGTGAAATTGCAAGTTATGGTGTCGAAATAAGTCAGGTAATGGTGCAGTATACAATAAATAGAGGATAGGTCCAAGCACAGAGCCTTGGGGTACTCCACAACTGAGGTTATGAGGTTGTGATTTATTCCCATTAATCAGAACAGATTGAGTGCAACCAGTTAGGTAAGATTGAAACCAGTTGACAGCAGTTCCGCTGATTCCAAATTTAGAGTTTAATCTATTAAGCAGGATTTCATGGGCGACGGTGTCGAAGGCAGCAGACGGATCAAGAAGAAGAAATATAACGCACTGACGATTATCAATAGCACGCATGACATCATTATGGACACGTACAAGAGCAGTTTCACAGCTATGAAAAGGCTTGTAGGCCGACTGTAGTGGCTCGTGAAGGTGGTTACTTAGCAAGTACCATGTAAGCGCACAGCCACGACTTTTTCAGTGATTTTTGAGACTACTGTAAGGTTTGAGATCGGTCTGTAATTTTTAAAGATTTCATGATCTAAAGAAGGTTTCTTGAGTAGAGGTGTAAGGACAGCAGTTTTAAGAGAAGGAGGCAGATAACCAGATTCCAGAGATAAGTTAACGATCTTACAAAGTGTCGGTAGAAACATTTCAAAGTATTCTTTCATCAGTGCGGAAGGAAGTGGGTCTAAGATGCATGATTTTAAGACGATCTTATGAGCAATCTTAGACAATTCATCAGTAGATGTAGGTGAAAAATTAATTAGTTGGCATTTTAGTGAAGGTGAGTCAAAGGTGCAGAAGAGATCAGGAGTCAAGTGAACTTTAATTTAATTTTGGATTTCAATAATTTTAGTTTCGAAGAATTCAGCGAAATTGTTTGCTAATGCTAAAGCTAACGAGAATGTTGGAAGAAATTTCTCTGCCTTTCTGTGTAAAAGACGATCAACATTGCGAAATAGAGCTTTGCTATCAACACCGGCTTCATTGATAAGATCAGAGTAATAATTCATTTTCGAGGTGTGGATGGATTGTTTCACGACAGTGCACTGATTAATATAGGCTTGATGATCAGTTTCAGTATGAGAATGGCGCCAACTGCGTTCAAGACGACGACAAATTCTCTTCTGTTCTCTGATGTAGTTATTATACCAAGGAGCCTTGGGCCGGATTGTGATTATCTTCGTACGCAAGGGTGCATGTTTATCCAAGATAGTAGATAGGTCACTATTATACTGGTCACACAATTCAGTTAGGTCTGATGAAGGTGAGTTAAGCAAAGTAGACGAGGTTATATCTTGTACAAAACTTTGCAAGTTTATATATTGTGTAGGCTCCGTGTAGTAGAGACCATTTTAGGGTTTTGAGGTTTGCTGATGGGCAGGTTGCAATGTACAGCAAAGTGATCTGAGATAACTGGATCGTTAACAAATGGGTTTAGGGCTGTCAGTTCATCAGTTGTTCATCAGTTGCTCTGGATAAGCAACTGTTAACCAATCACAGGATCAAGTAATCATGCCCTCATTACCA
>NC_090870.1:63017930-63020430 GCF_036669935.1 Montipora foliosa
TAATCACTGAAACGAACGCTTAGGCTTAATCAGTATACGAGTGCTGTTTTCTTCACACAATCTCGTGAAAAGTGTAGTTAACCAAACTGTAAATTGAAAGCGTAAATGTTAAAGAGTGCTTCGACCTAATCACTGCAACGAGCGCTATTTTCTTGACACGATCTCGTGAAAAATGTAGTTAATCTAACCGTAAAATTCACAATTAATTCGCGACTCACGCTTTTAGAACGAGAAATGCTGTTTTGAATAAATTACATACTTCAACTTGAATTTATTAGTTTCTGCGTACCACGTAGCCAGCTACGCAGAACTTTATTCGAGTGGCAGAATACGTAGGGCTTTCGTCGGTACCATTTACACAAACGTCGCAAATTTTTAAAATGATTTTCCTCAATTGCAAAACTTTTCCGGCGTCGGAAAAACAAAACTTTCCTCCATCCGCACAACTGGCATTTATTCAAGACAGCACATGCACTTGCGAAAACTAAACCTTCACTTTACCTTCACTGAAGCAAGTGCCCCACGAAATAAGCAAATCAGAGCGTAGATTGCATTGCCGCAACCTTTTTTTTAGTAGCCAATGAAAAAGGGTGTATTGTCGAACTTTGCCAGATCGCACATTTCCATTGACAGAGTGAGATCTGGGTACGAGATTAGAGGACCTTTAGCCTGCAAACAGCGTCCTTCATGCGTGCGCACTAGAAGCCAGCTCGCAGGCTCTATACCGTAATAATACGGTCTTAGACTTTCGTCAAGATGTCCTCTACGTCTGAAATGACGATTATCGACAATTCCTACTATCCTATAGATTGACTGTTATCATCAATTTAGAGTACTCTGTCCCAGGACTTGTGGTAGCAGATGAAAAGAAAAAATGTAAAAGTTGCATTCCTGGACAGGATTTGAACCCGGAGCACCCACTCTGAAGGAACTGTTTTTATCCACTTAACCACTTAGGATCAACTGGCTGACAATTGTACCGATTATTTACCCACACTAATTAGTATATATAAAATCACTGCTGAATAGAGGTCAAGTCTAGTGCTTGATTTTGAAATGGTTAGCTTTTTCTTGGGGTTTGGTAACCGACATTTCCTCCTGTTTAAACTTGTTTCTTTGCGGGTGATAATACACGTTTACAGCGGCATTCGGAACTCGACGAAAAAAAAATTAACAATGTTCTAGCAGTTAGTGATGTGGTAGTCTAGTGGTTAAGCGAAAGGGTTATTAATGGAACATTCCCAGGTTCTAGTCCTGCGAGTTCAGGCATAAGGGTTCGGATTTTAAAAATATATATTCATTTCCCATAATTCCTATCAAGCGCAAGCGGCCTAAATTAACAATAATAGTGAATTTAGAGAAAATTAGGAATTGCCGATAATCGTCATTTCAGAAGTAGAGGATGGGTTGCTTTCATCTAGCCTGCGTAGCAAGCGCTGAAAGGGGTGAGAAAGAGGCAGGCTGAGCTAGTGCTGGACTGGAAGAAGGCTGGTGACAGTCGTATTTTTCCCTTTTTTCCGCCCCTTGCTACGAAGGCTAACGTTCGTCGTGCTGTTCCACAGTCACTGCACGAAATTCTCGTGAACTCAAAAAAAACACTTTATTTTACTAGGGTAACACATTAAACTTACCTTATTATAGGAAATTAACAATGCACGTTGGCATCGCGAAGAAAACTATGATTTACTTTACACTAAATTAACGCGAATTATTCGATAAGCATCTTGCTTTATTTACTGCGATTTTCAAAATTCTGCAAACTCGCACTTTACATTTCTGAACGCCAAACTGCGTTTTGGCTTCCGTCAATAAGACCTTCCAAGACAAGTCTACGGATGTTCCTTAGTTTGAGCCGATATATCTGGTTTTCATTGAAGAGAGGAGCTAACTTAATGGTGAGGTGAAATCTATAAAATATAAACGGTCTCCACTGGTTCAGGGTGGCTTAGAAATTCCACTACAAGTAACCGTGCAATGGGAGAGTGAATGGGCATTGGAAATTTTAAAGAGGAAAACAGAAGAAGTGAGCTATCCTCTCGGGGAGAGGGAGTGAGTTGGAGTATCAAGATCGCAATCAAAAGACATTTTGAACTCGAAGACGTCCTGTCAGATAGCCGACTCTGAAGAGCCAATAGAGGAGTCATGATGAACTAATACGGTTTTGTAATGAAATAAAGGTGATTTAAAATAACAATGTTGTAAAATAGCGTGCATTAAATTTACATCGACATTAATAAAGATACATTGAATTAACGCGAATTTTGTAATATCGCGTTAATAAAGTGCATTGTTAATTTCCTATAATAAGGTAAACAGGTATCAAACATGTGCCCCTAAAAAAACCGGTTTCAGACAGAACTGTCTTCAGTCTGTAAGCACTTTTGGTGTCATAAAAACGTCAGTCATCATGGGCCACTGCGCATCACCCTGCCGATGGTCCAATTAAAGGCGTAGACAGGCCAAACACGACGACCATTCGTCACTAAAGATACGAAATTGT
>NC_090870.1:63025430-63052930 GCF_036669935.1 Montipora foliosa
GCAAAAGTTTAGCTCTGTTGTTGGTAAATTCAATTATGAAACTTAAATCATGTATCATCGCCAGACACCTTTTCCAGGAAGCTTTGAAATGTGCTGTTTTAAACGCGCAAAAATTGGCACGGCACCAATATTTGAAGTGCCGTGCACACCTCCAGGCACGTGCTCGGCACCCCTATAATTTCTAGCTCGCTTTCCTAATGGTCATTCTGTTTGTTCTGTTTACAAACGGAAAATTAACCGTACCGTGCCCGAAAAACATAGGTACGGCACCAAGACTTCGGTGTGCCGTGCCAGATTTTTGTGCTAGTGTAAAGCCGGCTTAAAAGTAATTTCTGGGCGGGTTAACATTAAGTTGAATAGCGATTAACCCTTTCACCGCCATAAATGCAAATTGACACTTGTAGATTTTACTCTGTCTAACGCCGGACGATTTTACTCGTCAATGGGGAAGCCCTCGGCGATGAAAGGGTTAAGGGCGAGTAATTAGTAAACACAAACACGTATGAATTTTTGGTTTCATCACAGAAGCGCACTGCGCAAAATTCACTTTAGACTAAAAAGAGGAGTAAGGTATCCGAATTTTACTTTTTCGAATCGATTTCGAGCCCGTAGAATTTTACCACATTTTCACAAAACACTGCTTTCTTTTCGCTTTCTGATAGATGCGATACGCACTCCAAGTAAGCTTCAAACGTATTTTTGTAAGAGGCGTCTTTAGCCAGCGTGCAAACGGGCCAATCAGAACCAAACATACAGCGGTCTGCTCCAAATACGGCAATCACGTGCTGCAAAGAGAAGATTTTGCACAAAGTTAATAGTAGTAACTGTCTTATTGCAAGTTAAATGCGTTCAACTGAACTCGCGTTGTGGACAAATCGCGGATACGAAGACCAGATCCATGCTTTTCAATGGGTGGACAACGCCATTCACTAAAGAAATCACTATCAAGTTTATTAACCCATCACCCCTCAGGCGTCCTAGGACTCAAATCGTCTGGCGTTAGACAGGGTAAATTCTGTTATGTCTCACTTCCACGGGTTAGTCATTTGGTCTTGTTTAGCGTTTATATATGTTTTTCAGGTTGATGACGCTATCCACCTTTCGAACAACTAAGGCCAGATCTTTTGTACACAAAGTTAACAATTCATGAGAATCGGACAGCCAAAAGAAACAGGACGAAGTATTAAGTTATCGTTTCCGTATGCCGAAACCCGTTATAAGACAATTACCTAAATTGTCTAGTTAAGTGCAAGGACCATTTCTCAGTTTCGTGCCGCACTTGAAATATATACATTTCTTTCACTCATACACATCGTTCATACGAATTTATTCCCGAAAAGTTGATACAAGCCTTTTTTAAAGAGCGTTTAAGTTATTCAAATTAGTATTATGAATCCAAATGACAAGAGCACGATATAGAATGCTAAGAAACGTGCTATATCTCAGACCTGTATCACATAGTCATTCACAGGTGAGTTACAATATTTGCAAGGCCGAGGTTTACAACAACTGTATCATCAACGCAACTGTTTGCGGGAGCTTGGCACATCAATGCCGCCCCTACAACTTTGAATCATGATGATAGCGCCCTTTTAACTAACACCAATTTGCACCTTATTGAAATAAAAGAGCGCTAATTAATTACTATTGTTATACCTCCCAACTCAAATACGTTTTCTGATTGGAGGAGAACGTGTCACGTGTCATTGGTCAAAACTTCATGACGCCCTAGGGCGAACAAAACTTCATGACGCCCTAGGGCAACAACAACTTGAACTTGAAACGGCGGCAAATTTGTACGCCAGCCGACGTCAAGCAAATAATTTTTATCTGTGTATTGTTCTATTTTGAGTTGGAAGGTATAACAAAACACTTAATGACTGGCCCCTCGGGAAACAGTGAGTTTTGTTTCCCCTCGACCTCAATGTTTCCCTCGGCTTCGCCTCGGGGAACATTGAGGGTCTCGGGGAAACAAAACTCGCTGTTTCCCTTGGGGCCAGTCATTAAGTGCTTATTAATGGCCGCACCCTTTCCTTTTCTAACCAATTGGTAGCAGATAAAAGGACTCTTGCGATAACCTTGGAAAACCCCTGGGCCCGGTTGTTCAAAAGCCAATTAACGCTAATCCCAGATTAAAAATCAACCAAGGACTTTATTTCTCTACTCCCAAATGCTGTTCAACGCTGATATTCGGCAAAACTTAACATTAGAAGGAGTCAATCTTGAAAAACAGAAATAAGCAAAAGAAACTTTCACCAAAAAGTTGAAACATGAAACAAAAGTTTACGCTAATCCTGGATTAAGTTAATTGGCTTTCGAACAACCGGACCCTGGTGTCAGACTGTCGAAACGATGGGTCTTTAATTCCAAACTAGAGTAGGATCAAACTATGTCTTGAATGGTAATTCTGGAATAAGGTGGGGTGTTAGGAGCCATTGCCAAACACACTTTTGAACGGGCCTTTATTGTTTTAAAGATGTAAATCGTACTAAATGTAGATCATCTGCAAGTCAGATGCAGCTTACATTCTTAAAATTATTGGTCTTAACTTAATAGCATAGTGTTTTAAATTCATCTCAATAGAGTCAGTTTAGGATGATCTTTGCTAGTTGACGGTTAACATCATATAAGGAACCTGAAACTTCAAAACATCAAATCAACCTCGTTCCCAGGGCTTGGCATTTATTTATTTATTTATTTATTTACTTTTTATGCATTCATTCATTTAGCCACACATGTAATAGATACACGACACATCTTGATCAAAAGTTATAAATTAAATAAAGATTGGTGTGAAAAGAAAGCCACATCAACTTTGACAGAGCATACATGCAGTTTGACAGGAAACTGTTTTCAAAAGATGTATTCAAAAGCGAAACAATTATCACCCAGCCATGGCACTTTCATGCGTTTTTGACTTGAGATAAAAGTCCTTTCAATTCTCACTCTTTTACCATTACATTTTGACATGTGGCAACACGGTCACGATAACACTGGGCGTTTTAGTAAAAACTTACAGACAATTGTATACATGCAAAGCTTTTTGTTTCCATACAGGGCCTATCGTTAATAGGAGACTTCACTGTTGATAAAAAAATCTTTTGTTATGTAAACTTTGCCAACCATAGATCTCTGGCTGGTACATTTATGGCAATAGGTGACGTAACCGTGAGTATTTCAAAAGCTCTACACTAAATTTGAATCAGCCGTAACGTGCCCATTGCCCGCCTCACTTAACATCCCTCAAGGTAAGTTTTAATTGGAAATATTTAATCAACTTCCTCATTGAGATGTTCTGAGCGATCTGAGAGTTTCATCGGTGCAATAAAGTGGACGGTTGGTCCTGGTTTTAAGACAAAAATTTCTTGACCAGTCAAAGGAAAATTTGATGAAGGTTTGATTGCATAGTTGACCGCGCTTGTTTCTCTTTCTAAGAAAAGGTTTCCACACTGACGCCATCTCAGTGTCCAAAATTAATCCTAAGCGCAAATTGAACATTATTTTTATGCAAACCATTTTTCGTTTAAGAAACGTACTTTCTACAACGCTGACTCGGAGATAGTCGGAAAGCACGAGTGCTCTTCGAAGAAGAAGCTTACCGCTGGTTCAACTTATTGGATGTTGAGAAAAAAACTGTTTTAACCGGTTTGGCGAGCGGTTTAGATTCACGAGCTGAATAACACAGCTGGGAGCTGGGAGCTGGAATTTTGCTCATAATCATCCTGGGAGGGCAGAACACCCTTTTTTCCCAGCAAAATTAAAAAGCTCAAAAAAGAATGTTTTATTAGCGTTTGCTTCTACGTGAGAGGCCCTATCACATTTTTGCTGTCGAAACTGATTAAAGATCGTGACTTGGATACTACAGGAACCAACAGGGCTCCTTTCAAACAAAAGTACGACTATATCCACTTCCGACGGTTAAATGCCTTCTTTCAATAGGTGCTCTTTGAGGGCGGTGCCTACTACTGTTATTGCACATGCGTTCTGCGCATCTCGAGATACTCGGGTTTACTATGGGTGATGCTTACTTATATGGGGATATCTTTGCGCGGTTTAAAACTACGCGGAGAAAGCAGAACTTACCAAGTGCTCTTGGTATCCAAAAAGAAAATTGGGGGTAACTATACATTTTTCAGTGATAATTAAGTTTCAATTTGGAAAATAACGCTATGCCTTGCTTTGAATTTTAAAGCTTTCTACAAGAAAAGAATTTCAAAAAAAAGACGAAACTTTTGAGTTTGTAAAACATGTTTCGACAGAAACTTCTGCCATCCTCAGTTAGCCAGAACAAAGCGATGGAAGCAGAATTTACAATAAATTTAAAATGCTAATGTGAAAAATAGTAAAAACGGGATGAAGTATAGCATGAAAATGTGGGAATCAAAAGGATAGTTTAAGATTAACAGGGTGTAATTGTTGATTGAAAGAGGGCTGTTCTCTCTGAATATGAATAGCCTCTTTTATCTTGAGTTGCCTTGAGTTTTCAGTGAAAACAGGTGGAGGCGTGATCTAAAACACGAAAACAATCTGCTGAACACGAGGCGTGACAATGTTCAGAATTCTGCAGACGTTTGAAAATGTGAGAGGACCTATCACTGGACAAATGCTCCCTCGCATGCGTGCGTGGAAAAATGCCGGACCGTTTCGCAGACGTAAGAAGGCATTACAGCCTACACATGTAAACTTGTAAACCACACTTGAACGTAGCCTGCGAACGCAGACGTATTTCCGGCGGTCGTTACGGAGCCCGCCAGTGATAGGGTCTTTCACGCCGAACATGTTGCCGATCTTAAAAGAAAGAAAAAACTAGTTTGATATCTAAATCCTTGCAATGGCGCACACATTTTCACGCTATACTTCATTCGGTTGTTACTATTTTTCGCATTAGCATTTTCTATTTATTATAAATTCAGCTGCCATCGCTTTGTATCCTGACTAAATGAGGATGGCAGAAGTTTCTGTCGAAACATGTTTTGCAAACTCAAAGGTTTCGTCGTTCGTTTTAAAATTCTTTACTTGTCAGCTACTATCAAGACCATTTTTACAAATATTGTTGCTTTCTTAGCTTTGCAAAATGCGCGGTAACCCCCAATTTTCGTTTTGGATTTAAATAACATTTGTTAAGATCTTCTTTTCCCGCACACAGCAGGGCAGGAGGGGCCGGGGGTGGGGAGGAGGCGTGCCCCTCCACTTTTTGCCCCAAAAAGTAAAAACACACAAGTATAAAATGTTGAAAATAGAATTTCATGTTTTGAAACAATGAAGATGACAATAATTCCGAATAGAATCATCCCTGATAAACTCTAATTACAGCACCCATTTCATATTTTTACTTTTTTTATTCGGTGACACAAAACTACAGAAAAAAAACAGCTAAAAAATTAGAGCAAACAAGAAATGAGACAAAAATGCAACTGTGTCAAATCGTTTTGACATCCAGGCGACTCCCTCTCTTTACTACATTCGTCTTTGGAACATGATCTAAACTCAGCAATGTCCAGTCAAAACCCCCGAAAATTGAAGCAGAAGTCGCTATTATCCTGGGTAAGGCCCGTATGACTCTAAGGCAACTCAGAGCGTCTAGTGCAGGTAATAGGCTCCTGGTATAGTGACTAGAAATTACAGATGAAACATGATTTCAAGATTCACACACTGCTCTTGTTTTGTTTTGTAATTTTTTCAATATCCATTGGTTTGCCAAGGCTGTGTAGGAAGTGCTAATGAATTGACTTTGTACTACTGTTGTGCTTCCGTTCAGCAAGACAGTCGATGATTTTTTCTAACTCCTGTTAGATTTCTATTGAGAATACCTGGGATGGCGTAGTTCCAATCAGGAATCCATGGAACTAAATATAAATTTTTTTGTGATCACCAAGCCTCTTGGATATTGAAATGCACTGTGCTTTTGTTTAAGAGTTTTCATATATCACAAACTTGAAATTTTAAGGCCCAAAATGCTGGGAACTGCACTTTCTGGTGTGTCGTTTTCTAATATCTTGATGGGGGAGGCATCACCCCCATGCTCCCAGTCCCCCTACAAAGAACGGGGTTACACCCTTCCAGTGCGTCCCGCCAAATTTTAAAACACAAATTGCTTAAAATCTTTGTAACCCCTCAATTTTTCTAGGCCTGCCACGGCCCTGTACAGTATTCATAAACCGCGCAAAAATACCTTTGAATTAGTACGCATCGTCCTAGTCTCCTTCGCAGCCGCTCGGGCCGGAGTCACGCGGGGAAGGGGAGCGTTGCGTGACTCCGGCCCGAGCGGCTGCGAAGGAGACTAGCATCGTCCTTAACGGAGTGGAAAACGTCATCGACCTTTGAAGATGTTTTCTCCAAGTAGGAAAAAGGACACCAGGGCCCGGTTGTTCAAAAGCCGATTAACGCTAATCCCAGATTAAAAATTAACCATTTCTCTACTCCCAATTGCTGTTCAACGCTGATATTCGGCAAAGTTTTACATGAGAAGAAGTTAATATTGAAAAACAAATATAAGCAAAAGAAACTTTCACCAAAAAGTTGAAAACAGGAAACAATAGTTTACACTAATCCTGGATTAAGTTAATCGGCCTCCGAACAACCGGGCCCAGATATAGAATTTAACTTCGTTATCCTTGAATGTTTTTATAACAAAATATTTCTTACACTTAATAATATGCAAGGAAAAATTTCTCCATTCTGATTGGCTAAGAGAAATGCAGTTTACAGGTAACAGCGCAGAAAAGAGGTAATTTGGTGCAAAAAGAAGTTACAAACCAAGCATTTCTGATTGGTCAATGATCACAGAAAGTCACAGATAATGAAATGCGATCCCCGGATGATGGAATTATTGGCGGGGTAAGCGTGCGAATTACGTCAAGTTACTCGAATTTTTTCACGTATATTAATAATGAGCTGTCACATGATTTTTCGCGTGCAATTTGGAATAAATGAGTACTCGTAAATGTTTTCAAAGTAGAACAAAATTTCTCGAGCCTGTATGGGCGAGACCAATCTGTCCTAAGAAATTGTTGAAAAAAGATACTCGTGCTTATTTATTATTTTCAAATAGACCTAATCGGCTAACTCAATGTTGTACCCAATTCAAATCTCCCAGGATTAAAGTGCCCCTGTGACCAAAAAATCAATTCATATTTTCCTTTGGATTTGAAAACTATGTTAACAAAACACTAAGTGACCCACGTTTTAAGCCTTGATTTCAAAAAGACACCTCTTTATTTTAACTGTAATTTTCCTATTTAATGGTCCGCCTAACATTATGTTCTTGAGAGAGCTGGATCGAGGAGAAACTGACGTCAAAGGCTCACTAGTTTAAGAATGCAATACGTGTGTACGCCGCAGAATTAATATTTAAACTCACGCTTTGCATATATAATAAGCTGCGTTCACACGCTGAAATTTTAAGCTAGTGAGCCTCTGACGTCACTCTTCCCTGAATCCAACCTTCTGAGGTCCAATGGCGGACCGTGAAATCCAAAACTTACACTCAAAGTAAACGGCCTTTGGATAAAAATCAAAGCTCAGAATTTTGCCAGACAGGTGTTAAGCAAACACACTTTCAAAATCTGAAGGAAAAAAGGAAGTGGTTTTTTTGATCGCAGGGGCACTTTAAGAATCTTTGTGTGTTGTATTTGCATAATAATGAAGCATTCATATGGAAATACCTGGAACAAAACGTTTCATTCCCAAAGGGTTTAAATTGGGTACAACATTGAGTCAGCCGATTTGGTCTATTGCACTCGAAATCGAGTGATTACCTAATAGTATACAAAATTACTAAAGTAGAAACTTACCTTCACGTAGGGAATAAGGTCATCCACTTTCCAGTTCTCTCGTGAGGCTTCCGTTACAAGTCCAGAACTTCGAAAAAGGGAATAAAAAGGTAAGAAACCGAACGGATTCGAGGCAAGAAAGACTGTTTTAAACTCTTTGCTTGGTGCCTTTTCACTGTTTCTCTTCCTCTCTCTCGGTCTCAGCTTTCTTATGATTGCATTACATCACCACTGTGGAGTCACTCGCTTAAATCAATCGTCGTCGTCTTTACCATAAGGGACCTTAAGATCTACGACGGCGACGTCGACGAAAACGTCACCTCAAAATTGAGCTTTGCTCTAGTAAAAGTCTTTCGCGATTATTCCATCTCGTTCACGTCGTACAATGTGGGCGAAGTATCCTAAAAATAAATTGGTACGAGCGGTTTCAGAGTGAAAATAGGGAATGAAAGATTCCCTGTTGCATGGTCACGTAGTCATCGTAACCTCAAATTGGTGATTTGAAGTCGTCGTCATGCAGAGATCCGCAAAAATATGAGCTAAAATCCGTACCGCAAGTGCAGCACGCAAGTGCAGTTTTCGTCGACGTCGTCGTCGTCGTAGATCTTAAGCTCCCTAAAGGCTGGTTTTCACTACCGACGGAGTCGGAGTCGGAGTCGTAATCAGAAGCGCAGAGCGATGCAATCTAGTGAAAATCTAACTGAGTCGGAAGCAGAATACCGATTCTGCTGATGACTCCGTCGCCTACGATCCAGTGAAAACTGCCTTGTCGGAGTCGGAAGCAGAAGCGGAAGAATAAACCAGTCACAATTCTCGATTCCAAGCGTTGTGATTGGTTGGTTCTTTCGCTTCTGCTTCCGACAATCTAGTTTTCACTGGGTCATAAGCAACGGAGTCATAAGCGGAGTCGGAAGAAAATGGGAACGTTCTGATTCTTCTGACTCCGATTGCGTTGAGCTTATGACTCCGCTTACGACTCCGATCTTTGATTTTCACTAAGTCATAAGCACTCGTAGGACTCCGACTCCGACTCCGACTCCGTCGCAAGTGAAAACCAGCCTTAATAGGGACCTCAAGCAAGGACGACGACGATGGCTACGACAACGTTGTCTGTAATAATTTTGCGATTGCTCCATGTCGCTCGGCTTGGAATACACATTCCAAGAGTAAAATTGATGAGAACTGTATGGATATTTAGAGAGAAGATTAAAATTCATCGTCAGGTGCTCTCGTCCTCCAAATGACCTCAAATTTGATCATTTCACGTCGTTGTCAAGACGAGAACGGCGAAGATATGTATCAAAATGTAAAACGCACGTGCAGGGCGTGCAGAATTATTGTTTTTGTTATTTAAATCTATTGTTTTAGTGCGTTCTCGTACCCGTCATCGTCGCCCTTGCTTAAAGTCCCTATCACCACCCCCACCACCATCATCATCATCGGGTATTTAAACATAATTATCACCCTGATCACTATTACACATAGGTACACTGCCGGTGCAATGCTCTCAACCTTACTAAGCTGTGAAGACACTAAGTTCGGAGCGGGTCAACTTGTTAAGCTCGTGTTCCCGTGAAAGGGCTTGATAAATGAAATGAATGTATATTTGTTGAAATGTGGGGTTTCCACGAAAGGGTGAAGTGATCCTATCCCGAATTTTAAAAAGGAAAGGAAAGGAACTTTATTTAAGTGTCTAGTCTTCTACAGCTGGAGAGCTCAGCTGGAGCACTAATTGAGCAGACTGTAAACTGAAATCAACAAATTTAAACAAATCAAATCAAATGTTGTTTTTTCGAGGAGAGGGAAAAACCAGAGTACCCAAAGAAAAATCGCCCGAGGCAGAGTAGAGAACCAAAAAAACTCAACTCAAATAATGTCGAGTCTGGGAATCGAACCTGGGCCACAGGCGAGTGCTCTCACCCCAATTTATTTCATTCACTTTTATGTAGGTTGCTTCTGACCTGATGCAGCATTTCTAGTTCATATACACATATATTACATATGTATTTTGAGTTAAACCAGAAACCCATAAGGGTTGAAACGTGTAACGGCCCCTTTTGCGCTGGGAAACAAGCTTCTGAATATTCAATTTGCTAAGTACCATATTTGGAACAACAAGAGCGAGGGGTTTCCAAATATGGTACTTAGCACTGAAACATTCAACCAATCAGTTCGCACTGAATATTCGGAAGCTGTGAACGCGCGTTACACGTTTCAACCCTTATGGGTTTCTGGTTAAACACTATTCTACATTCAGATCGATTCAGAGCAACACAAGTGAAGACTCTTACTTCAAACGGCTTTTGTTTCAATATTGGTACTTTTACAGCAAATTTAAAAAAAAAAATTCCTACATTTTACAGAAGACATTTGGATTCTGAGCCAACATTTCCATTCCTTTCTTCCATTCGTCTATTTTTCCGTCTTTTATCTCTGGTTTTGCAGCATGGTCGATGACAAACTTCAACCTGCATACAAACACCAAACTCAGTGGAAGTTCTTGGACTTTTAAGGATAGAGAGGTAATTATGGACTTACACCGTGAAACTAGTGTAATTATATTTTTTTTCTCTCTTTTTCTTCTTTCCTCGTTGCACGACATACTGAAAAAAAATAGTTTAAAACTTGTTTTTTGGTTGTCCATTTTCAAAATGTTTGCTTGTTTTACTAAAACGCAGTACACTGGCTCACAACTTCCCGCCAAAAAACGCGGGTTCCAGCAGTGTGACACTTCGCGTATTGGCTGTTGAGATTGGTATTAATTTTTAGCGAAACAAGGCGGCTGTCGTTAACGCATAGCTAGAAACCGGAAGAATATTTATCCCGCTTGCTACTCGACGCTACAGTGATATCTTTTCTTTTTCGTTCGTTTTTTTCAATGGCGAGTTGAAAGTTTGTGACAGAGATTGTCAAAATTAAGGCCGCATTTAATGGTGTAATTATTTTATTAAATTTTTATTAAATTCTGAACGCTTGGATGCTTGGAAATTAAAGCCAATCAATTGCCAGCCTCAGGCAACCCTTGAGGCAATCCGTTTTCATATTAGGTCACACGGTATATGAGCTGATAACCAAGACTGCGTGAACCAGTCAAGAAGCTAGAAAAGGAATATCCGAGGTCGAAAATTTATTCGCCGATACTCACCTCGCCTGGGGTAAAAATTTGTTTCAGTATAATTACATAATAATTATGTGATTATTTGAAAATCTGCATTTTGCTTAAAACAAGTAATTTCTTCGTCTGTCACCTCAACAAAACGGCTTGTGGCCATTTTAAAAAAAACCGCTAAGGTAATTATCGCGTAATAATCACTTCAAGTGCAACCAATCAGCGCTGACAATGTTCAGTAATCACCAATAGATGTAAATGTATACTCTCGGTTGACCACTCCCATATGGGCTTTTCAGGGCCAACGAAGCACAATCAACGGAACAATAGACCAATTCAACAACTTTTACGAATCCCAACTCCCTAGAGGCAAACGAGTTGGCCATTTAGAAGTGCAGCTGTGAGGTGAAAGCAGGGACTACCAGGATCAAATTCAAGGAGTAGTCAGAAAATGGCTTGAAACCAGGACGTCCGGGTTTCAAGCCACACGCCCTAATTACTGAGCCACACTGCTCTGAGTTTTAATCAGCCCAAGACAACTCCTCAAGTTTGGTTTACCAAAGGCAGTCTGAATCACAGCAAATAACCACAAAGTGATTGACTCATCCCACCTCAACATAATATTATCATGGAATTCAAAATCGACAAAAACAAAAAATACAGTGGAGCATGCAAGTAGACTAATTGGCTAGCTAGCACTTACTTGGGAAACTTTTTCACAACAGTTTCTGCCAACTTAAAATGCCTTGTTCTAATACAACAAACAACATATAGGAACAATTTAGCATGAATGAGGTCTGAGCAAGTGATGACTTTAAATCGCAGAGGGACAAGAAAAACAACAGGAAAAAAGTTAAACAGAGCGTGAAATATTTCTCTCATCCTTTTTTGCTTATGACTTGGCACATTTCCCTTCCTAATAATTTTACACTTGGATCCAAACTTGTTTAAAAAAAGTATTTTTTTACTACTTTTATCCTCTTTGGCAACAACCTGTTGTCACGTTTCGTAAACAGCAGCAGTCGATCGGAAAGCTCTTTCTTTGTTCTGGAACACTTCAGTCTTAATAATTTCACCGACATCATGGCAAAATTAACCTCCAATATTTTGTTAGCCCAAGTCGTCAATTCAGTCAGAGATAATGGTGAATGGCAGATCTTAACATGAAAAAGCACACTTTCTCAAGGTAATATCTTTGTTGTAATATGAGCATAAATTTCTCAGATTTTTGTCAGATACAGCAATCCTACGATGACAATGAAAATAGAAATCAAAACTTCTCACCTTATTCTACAATTTCATGATAAACTACAGCTGTACAATACCCACCTAATCAGTAAATCATAAGTGAGCCCTTTCTCTTCAAGGTAACCTGACAAAAAACAGCATGAAAATTATTAACTTTTTGCAACCTTCTTGTTTAAAAATGGATGAACCACATAAAATTCTTCCAAGAATAAAATCATTTGTGTCTTAGAAAATGAATTCAGAATCACTTATTTTCACTTTCCAATTTTTTCTTCAATCAATGTCAAGTGTAACCGTTAGAGTTTCCTTGTCATTAAATAATGCATTTTTCCCTCTGTGTAAATTATAACATGTCACAAGATTAAGTAGCACCATACAAGTTTCAGAGTAAAAATAAGCAATTCTGAAATTTGTTTTTTTTTTTAACAAAACCACTTTCTTTTAAAAGCTTCAAGCAAGTTTGACTACTTGTAAACAAATTTCCCTCAGTTTAAGACTACCTTTTGCAGGGGTGAAATGTCCGTTTCATAGACAACAACTGTAACCGCTAAAAGCAATTAAATACCTAGACCCCTCTGGACTGACTCTCTGCCCAACCAATCATCTGGTTCTCCTTCCAAAATGTTTCTTACTCCTCTAAATACTTTGTATTCCATGTACTTCTCCAATATGACATTCACCTGCACCAAAAGAAAGCACCTAGGTTTTAATATGATTTTGAGAAATAAAGTGACAACTTTTTCCAACCAATTTTCAAGAAAGGATGTTCCGGCAAAATTTTTCATCTAACAAAAACTTAGACAGAGCCAATAATATTAGGTCTTTGCATCACTAAATTAACATATTCTGGGTTTCATTTCTTCCATTACATGGAGTGATAACCACCAGTCAGAACATTAACCCGGGCCACTCCACCTTGTAATTTTGTTGACAGTATTGTTCTTCTCACCCATGATCTATATCATGTTCATTCTTCTAATTTGCATTTTTTAAACTCTCGGAGTTTTTAGTTGGTCCTGACAAACTGGAGGTGGTAGCCTCTTTTTGCTATCTGGGTGACACACTGTCAGCAGCCAGTGACTGTGACCTCGCAACCGGACACACGTCAAGACCGCCTGGAAGAAGTTCAAGGGGCTGCTGCCTGTGCACTCCACGTTCCACCTTTCCTACGAAACACACAGCCACATCTATAGCAAGTGCGTCCAGAGTGTGATGCTTCAAGCAAGTGAGACCTGGACTCTGACCAAGCTGAACTGCCACTGACTGCAGCAAAATGACAGGGCTATGGTCAGGCAGATCTGTTATGTTAAACCAGAGAATGTGGCCACCATCCAATCCAAGGAGCTGCTAGCGCAGCTTGGTCTCAAGGACCTTGACCTCATCCAGGGTTTGCACACTTTTTCAGACCAAAAATTCAAGGACTTTTTGAGGACTTTCAAGGGTCAAATTTTGAAATTTCAAGGACTTCTTTTTTATTTACCTCAATGAATTTACACATAGAAATGGTCTGACAGTACAATTCTTCCTCATTTTCCGTAACGTACATGCGTGAAAATACTGCAAAGGCACTGGTAACCATTCTCGACCCCACAGCTTGTCACGTTTGTATGACATGACTCGAGTGGCTGATTATTTTCACTGAAGTTTTCAAAGATTAAAAATGCGAGTCAGAAAAAAATTCAAGGACTTTCAAGGACCAGGAATGAAGAGCAGAGATTTTCAAGGATTTTCAAGGCCTTGAAAATGCACTCTCAAAATTCAAGGGTTTTCAAGGGTTTTCAAGACGCGTACGAACCCTGCTCATCCTAAGCGCAGCCAAGTGACATGCTGGTTCAGGGAAACGTGGGCCTGTGCGGCCCAATATGACTTGGAAAGAGCAGTGTGAGAGTGATTGCAAGGAGTGGAAACTCACTGCGGTCGACCCTCATGAGAGAGACACCTGAAGAGCTGATGATAGCCAGTTACCTGGAAGGGAGCCCACCGATGTGGAAGATGCTCCCACCTCACAATAAAATGAAATAACCCATGACGACAATGACAATGGAGTGGAAATAATTAAAAATGTTTAAAATATCAAAACTGATTGGGCAAGTGCACAGATGAAACAAAAACCAAATGTAACAAACCTTAGGATCTGTGAGATCCACCCATCCAATGATGCCAACAATGGTTGAGGTGTGGGCAGGATATTGTTCCAATATCCAGTCTGTTTAAATTATACAAAATACGAGCAAAGAATTATAATGTTAAAAAGAAAAAAAATTCAAAAGTCCATTAAAACTCTTTTAAACCTCTTAACTCGTGGGAGTGAAACTTAACAAGATTTTATTCTGTCTAATGCCGGACGATTTTACTCGTCAATTGCGAGCGTCCATTTATAGGGCCCCTGAGGAGTCAGCAGGTTAATATTACACTCAGTTAGTCTTTTGCAGAGACAACCAGAAGATAATTATTAAAAGTTAATTACCCAATAAAGTCACCCTTCACCTCAAATAGCCTCATTTTTGCCTTCAGTTGTTAACTCTAATTCATTCCATTACACACATAAATTAACATTAAAACAACAATATCTTCAGAAATTTCATATCCTTGGGCTGTAATAGTAGTTAAAGGAGAACTACCAGAAACAACTTCTTTAAAAAAAATTCAAGGAAGGGCTGTTGACAATATTTTCATCTCTCCATTATCGTCTTTCAACAAGACTGTTATTATTACCAATTATAATTTAATTATTTCATCTGTAACCTAACCACTGATACCTGTTTCATCATAGGTTTGATTGACTTGAATGAAGACTATCTTTCTAACGGGAGAAGGCTCAATTGCTACTTGAAGATCACCAATGAGGAAGGGTCTACAAATGGCTTTAAGGTCTGGAGTAGGCCATGGGTAGAAATACTTGTCACAATCCCACAAGTCTTTGAGAAGAAATAATGTATCAATATCATAAAACACTTTAACATGGAAGCACAGTTTGAAGGTAACAAATTGCTGTAACACATTAATGGGATTCAACCAGATGCTTGTTTAATTACATTTTGCAATAATTTTGACAAGGAGATAATGTGAATTAGTTCTTTTATAATAATTATTATGGTGGACCAGCTAATAGGTTTCTGATGGATCATGAGAAGTGACAAGACAGGGGTTTTTCAAAAATTCACCATGCCAGTCACTCTGGCAATGAATCACTTCAGTCTGGCCCCAATATGTCATGGTGACTTGTTGCCTAAGGTGATTGGGGAAAATACTGTGCAGAGAGAGGGTGCCAGTTACTAGGAAAACCAGTGATCTGTGGAATGCCCACTTCAGTTAAACATTTTGATGAAATTCCTTTCCCACGGGGTGAGCAGTTGCCAGCTTTCCCTGTCAAGGCGTACCAAAACAACTACAACAATGGAAAGATATCTTTTCAAAAATCATGTTCCGGGGGAAAATGGATAAAATTGTTTTTGTCCACTGGAGAGGTTGCAAGTGCAAACATGGACTCGCTGTTTAATACTTCAAGTGCAAGTTTTGTTCTCTGACTTGAAAAGTGGAGTGTCAACCACAACACTTTTCAAGAATTTGAACTATTTACAAGCGAAAGTGGGCGGGGCAGTGACTCAGTAATTCGGGCCCATTCCACAGATCGGTGGTTTTCATAGTAGTTGAACTGTGTTAACCCATGAAGCCCTTACCTTCAGCATAAAATGGAATGCCATTATTGTTGGAAAAAGGCCTCAGAAGAGGACTTCTTCCAAATAATGGTAAAAGTAGATCCCAACTACTTTATGGAAGCTGTTTCATTCCATAAAATAATTAGGATAGTATGTCCACTCTCATTGGTCAATAGCTGTGTTTAGACGAGAGTATGTAAACACGGTTTTGACGATCACATAGATTTTGATTGGTTATGTTTTGTCATATGTGCGTTTTGATTGGATCGTTGGAAATATCAGCATGTATCAAGAGAATCTGTTTCAATTAAGAAGTAAAAAAACCCGCACTCTCCTTCATTTGTCGAATGATTTTTGAGAAATACTTTATAAAAGCAATAAAGGACTTTTTCCCAGTTTACATAGCCTCATCTAAACAACAGCCCTGGGGAGATAAGAGAAAATGAGACAGTTATGCAAACCCTTGACTGGTCCTCAGGTTTGCATAACTGCCTCAAATTCTCCCAACTTTCCCTCATGTTTAGATGAGGCTATGTAAACACAGAAAAAGTCCTCTATCGCTTATAATAAATGTTCTTATGCTTGTCGCAATATCAGAGGTCATTCCATTTTTCATCGACCTCCAAGAAGGGGGCTTTTGCAAGCTGGGGTTCAGAGTTTTTCTCCAAAGAAGTCAACAACAAAAAATTTAACAGAGCGCCCCTCAGGTTTAAAGCTTGGTTTTCAAAGGGTCAAGACAAAATTATATGGGGTAAGGATTTCCGTCATCCAGTGGGGTACCTAATACCAACGACTCACTGGACTCGAAATTAAATAGCCCACTAAAGGTTTTTGGCTACTTTCTCATTATATACTTTCTCACATGTTCTCCTTCCGGTAACGAGCAGAATAAATTAGCATATTCTGTAATCGCATTGGCCCAAGGGCAATATTAAGGATTAATTTCACATGCATTTTCAGAGTTTTCACAAAATTTCTCGAGTTGCGAAGAGACAAGATCAATTTGGAAAACTTTGAAAATACCAGTGAAATTAATCCTTAATTGCACGATGTCACAGTGCGCTTACATGTTTATCACATAAAGGGCAAAATTATTGAGGGAAGCCCATTCTCCAATGCTGCGACAAAGCACAATCAACTCAACGCGTTTTCATTCCGTTGAAGTTGAATTCAATAAATCCATGCTCACAACAGAAATTAGCACATAATTTAATTAAATTGTATTTTACATGTGGACAAAAAGCAATTTGATCAGAGTCAGAATCTGGAAGTTAGATTCTCTTGTAACTTTGCTTGCTCTGGATAAGCAACTGTTAACCAATCACAGGATCAAGTAATCATGCCCTCATTACCAAAAGGGACCTCGTAAGTAAGAAAAAAAGTGCCCTTCGTCTCAGCAAATCAGCATTCGGTAATTTTGCCCCCTATGTGATAAACATTGTAAATCATTGTCTATCTGCTGAGTTAATACACCAAGTATATATTACAAAATGGCCGCCATGATTGTAGTATTCTATTGTTCACTTGCAAATTAGCTCTTTTTGCCTCGTTCCTAAACTTAGAATATTTAGCCTTGAGACAAGCAGCAAGGGCTAATTTGCAAGTGAACGAAAGAATACTAAAATAGTGGCCATTTTGGACCAATAATGTTAACGGGTTTATTGTTTACTTCACCTGTGTTTTCTACAAGAAGTTTAAAATCCGGATTTTTCCTATTGTGACTGTAACTGGGCTGTAATTATACCCGATTGCAACCCGATTATTAAAGGAATACTTTGGTGTAACTGAGTTTTGCAGCTAGAGCTTTTCTTGGACCAAGAAACTACAGGAAGCAAAACTTACGAACGTGAGCATCCACTATTTCCTTTCCGTGAAAAGCGTCCATTAGAGAGACATATGTGACGTGAAACGAAAGGATTTCTTCTTCCTCAAGTGCAAGGCTAAATCAAAAGTACAGGCACAGTTTGAGTTTGAAGTGGCTCTTTTACAGCTATCAACGATTTCGAAGCTTTTCTCCGTTACAACCTCTCCGCCGTTATGCGCCGATCAAATCGAAACTTCAACATCCTCCCCACCCCCCCGGGCAAACCCCGGGCATTCGACCACTATCTTCTATGCTCGGGGAGTGGGGAATTTGAAACTTTGCCTGCGTGGGGTGGGGAAAATTGAACCGGAAGTGTCAAGTGTCAAATGATTTTGTTTCGGGCGCCGAAACGCGTTTGGATGAGACGTAAGAGTTTAAGGAAGAGATGTAGCACTTGTGAGCGATTGGCTTACAAAAAAGGTCTTCAAAAGGTATTATTACTCATCGTTTTAAAATGAAGGCCATCTATCTATCTATCTATCTAAGGTATGACAGACCCGGTGACAGACAAATCCAACGATAGGTAGGGCATTTGAACATCATTTTGGCCCGATTAGGGGGGGGGGGGGGGGAGAAATTGAACGAGTTTGCTGTCCACGGCAAAGCGCGTCACGAAATCTTTCCTTTAGTTACTTCGACCGGAACTGGGATCATCCTCGCTCCAATGCATGCCTTTGTTTATACTAGTTCAGGCTTTCGAGAAATTTCTCTTATCAAAGGTCGGCCCTTTTTCTCTCCGTTTAACGTCGTCCACTTGACTCATATTTTTGAGTACGAGTAAGGTACTGAAGGTACGTAATTTACGTATAAATGACAATAAAATTTTTAAATTTTGATATGAAATATGACATTGATCAGTTCCAGTTTCACTGTAGTTTCAAGTTCAACCTTACACTGCTTAGAGTTCCACAAGAGAGGCTATCTGTCCGCGTGGGAGGACGTACATCAGAAGCGTAGTTACAACCTTGGACAAAATAAAATGAAAAATTATTTTGATGAAATAATTGCGCTCAACATCATTGATTTTGGAGGGAAGGAGGGTACTACATTTTCATTACATTTTGTCCAAGATTGTGGGATTTTTCAAAGGGGGTGGGTGGGAAGAGGGGGTCACACTCTCCCACACACAGTGTACTTACTGGTTTGTCATTTCGACAACTTCGCAGTTTTTAGTGAAAGTAACAATTTTTCGCTTTATCTTCTATGGTCAAGGAACGCGTCAGCAATCAAGCGAGCTGAAAATATTTTTGTCATTTTGTGCCAAATAAAATCAACACAGAAAAGTTGTTGATCCTGGAGTTTTTAATAAAACAATTTTTCTACTCGGGTTTGCTGGATATATAGAGGATACTTCATGGCCGCATGGGAGATACGAAATTTCTCTTCGAGTGTTTCAAAATATTTAATTAAAATTAAGTGTGGCCGCTTAATAGAGGTCCGACTGTAAAATATTACATTGCCGCTTGGAGATCCGAAATTTCTATTCTACAGTCGGACCTCTATGAAGCGGCCACCTATTAAGCGGCCTCCCTCCATTAATGAAGCGGCCACTTTCCAAAGTCCCGGTGGTTTCTCGGGGTCTCCTCGCCACAATTATTGTAATATCCATCCTTTTATATATAAATCCTGTACAAAAATTTGGTTTTATCAACGGAGTTGATAATGTAAATTGACCACCGCAGAAATTCTAATAGCTGACGTTTCGAGCGTTAGCCCTTCGTCAGAGCGAATCCGCTCTGACGAAGGGCTCACGCTCGAAACGTCAGCTATTAGAATTTCTGCGGTGGCCAATTTACATTATCAACTCCGTTGATAAAACCAAATTTTTGTATACTACTTCCCCACCGACGCAGCACCACAGTTTCTTTAGAAACTACCCCTTCATTCATATATAAATCGTGGTTATTTATGACTTTACTCTTATTATTGATTGTCTTTGTAATATTATTGTATATCCAGGAGTGGGTGTGGGGTGGTACTTCCTCCCTTTAAAAGTCTTCTTGTGTTCCCTTCTTCCCGAAATTACTTCCAAACTTGTTCTTACCTTTTTGACGCCTATAATTGTTTTGACAATTATGTTCCCGTGTTCCCTAAGATATTTTGTCTTTGTTCCCCTGTTCCCCATTTCAAATTAGCCAAGCTCCCTTGTTCCCCAAAACCTCTGGGAGGGCCTCAAAACAGAAGGAACGACCTTATTTCCAAAAAAAATTCGAATGAAGGCCAGTCTAACACAACAGGTAACGATGTTAAAATCCACTTTGACGAATACAACGCTATTTCGTGGTCACGTGACGCCGAGAAAGTGCCTAGTCCGAACACCTGTTTGATTAAAGGCCAGATTTTACAATCCCAGACAGCTAAAGACGTTTGCTTCAATAATAACCCCCTGGAGGCTTTTGATAATATTGGTCTACCATAAAGGTGAACGCGCAGTGCCAAAGCAATAGCCCTTCTCGGAGTTATCAGCGGTTTGGCCACATAAACGAGGCTAATGGGTCATTTTGTATTGAATTGACCCTTAAGCCTCTTTTGCATGTAGTTTAAAGAAAAAAAGGAAATGTGCCTGCAGGCTCAACTCCAATAAGGTCTATTCATACGCTAATAAAAGTTTGCAGCGGCAAAACTGCTCGCTGTTGATAATCCACAACCATCGAAAACCTTTCTTGGCTGGGACCAATTTGTCACTGCACCACGCAAAACGGAGTATTGCAAAACAAACAACAATTTGTTACCTTGAACAGAAGAGATAAAGTGAACCAATCATTACAAAGCGGGCACACGCAACTGGCACTTAAACGGGAATGCACACTTTCTCGATTTTTACATGACGTCACGACGGCCATGCTTGTGTGTCAAAGCTAAGCTCCATTAATAGGCCTTTTGCAACTAACGATCACATGGTACAAAATCCGCCATGCTGGAGGGCAAGCTCATTATTATTCCCCCACTAGGACATTAAAACAAAGGCAAGTCAAGCCTGACTGGTTCAGGTCTCTTTGTTTTAATGTCCTAGAGGGGGAACAATAATGAGCTTGCCCTCCAGCATGGCGGATTTTGTACCATGTGATCGTTAGTTGCAAAGGGCCTATTCTCATACTCGGAACGTTTGCTTTTCCATGGCTTAGTGAATAATCATTCACGTTCACTATGTCAGCGAAAACATTTCAATTGTCACAATACCCTCATCTGTATCTAAAAAAGAAAAAAAAAGTCATCAATTCTTTTTACAATCCGTTTTGCTTCAAGTTATCTTGAAAACATACTGAAAAACTAGTTTTAAAACGTTTTCGGGCCCGAAACATCAGTGGGACATTCCAGAAACAGGCCCCCGGTACTAATTAGCGACGCAACCATAAGTACAAGCACCATAAGCAGGCACATTTTCTTGTTATTGTTAATCAGTGTCCTTTGTTTTGAAGCAAGGTTGATGATCAACAATAGGCCATTTTACAGTTGTTTGCTCTGCGACCTAGCCTATGAATGGCTGCGAGGCTGCCGGTGACCTTGCATTGATACAGTCCCGACTGCTTTTATCATGCAAATTGTGTTGTTGTAATTCTAATTAGTCCGTATTAACATTATAAAAGCGTGGAGGTTTGTATCAAAACAGGGTCACCGGCAGCCTCGCTTCCATTCGTAGGCCAGGTAACTTAGCTACAACTGTAAAATGGTCTATTAACCGAGTCTACGAACGTTGCTTTTTGCAAAGCCCGCTTTTCTTTTGGTCAGTACTAAGAACAAGGACTCTGGCGACAGCCAAAGCAGGAAGTCCATGAATCAAGAACTTCCGACTCGTCTACGCAGACTAAGAAATTAGAACCAGTAGTGGTTGCCAATGACTTTCGCTGCTACTGCGCATATATTGTCCCTGGCCAGAGTCTGTTTTTAAAAAAGAGTCTGTCTTCGTGGTGCTGCCCGAAAAAAATGCGGGATATGGAAACAAGACTTACCCTTGCAGAGCTACATACTCGTCTCCAGGAGCCTGCTTTTTCTTTCGGTCGGGTGGATGCTGACCAAAAAGAAAAGCAGACTCCGAGGACGAGAATGACGTCGCTTGTAACCAAGCTTTGATAAAAACACCAACTGCAACTTAGAATGCACAACAATCATCACTTCAGTTTCCACAGCACAAATTTTTTAGTCTTTATTTAATATCAAATTTAAAATAAATTAAATCAGAACTCAAATTGTTAAATCTTACTCGATTTCGGGATTGTGTTAATCTAATCGATAACATCTCCATTTTTTCTATTCACATGATCTTAGGTATTATGTCTTCTCGATATATCTGTGTTTTTTGTAAGTAGTTGTGGAAGTCACATTTCAAACCTTTCATAATTTAATCAATTACTTAATTAACATCAAAATAATCGCACAACTCCAGCATGTAAAGAGCATTAAAAGACGTCTACCCGTCGTCGGAAAAAAAAAGTTTCATACTAAGGTTAACTTGAACTTCATTTTAGTCAAAGGCCAGTTAATGGGGCCGTAAACTTGAACACGTTCGTTTCGTATTATGCCTACTGTATACCCACTCAACAGGGCAGGTAGGAGTGCATAGAATTTAATTACGACGTAACGCCTCTAAGCAGAGATAAAAAAAAAACTTGGGTTTGTGGCATTCATAGATGATCCAAGCCACACCTACTATTAGTTGATAAATAATATATGCAGTCTCCCAGGTCACCCTTAACCCAACGTTAAATTATTTCTTTCATTTATAACGGGATAGTAACAGAGGAAGACAAAAATAAAATGGGTGACAAAGTCCTTTACAAAATAACAGAAACAAGGCGAGAAAACAAGTCCAGTCGTTCCATTCCTCCTGGGAGGGCACGACTGTTATATCAAGGGACCTGCCCGAAAATTTGGTTTTTACGCCTTGTTCCGTTTTAGTCAAACAAATCAGACTTACTTTCAAGCAAACGACAGTTAACAACGACATCATTATACTCGTATACTATTCTTTGCCAACGGAAAGGCAATTTCAGCGCTACCATAACTATTTAAGTGTTTGCTTTCTCACAAATGACTTAATCACAAAGGTCTTTTAAAAAGATACGAAAATAAAAAAAACGTGCACTACCCGAAAAAAGGAATCACGATCTGGCATGATCTAAGCAACAATCACATCACAATCCAAATCAATCATTTTGCACATTCGTGTGATTACTAAGTCAGAAATTACCTTAGTTGGATACCATATGTCAATAAATTAGAGTCAGTTTAAGAGATGAATCTAGCTATGTATATATTACGTTTAAAAATATGCTGAACTATTATCACTCAAATAAGAGTTTAGTGTTTACCAATCCTTGTGATCTCTGAGGATAAAATTTCACGCAAGGAAGCTTGTTACATTTAAGCTACATTAACGTATGCTGAGTATTTATAAAAACACTTTCACGCCCTTGTCCACTTCAAAAGGTTATCTTCTTCACTGTCTTATCGCATCCTGAGAACGTCCTTGGACTGGACATAGCAAGAGCTCAACTCGGTGTCCGCAATTCAAGTGGGCCATCCATTTCGCTGTTACAAGGTTCTATACTTGTCTTCTGGAATGGGCCTTCAAGGTAAACACAAATATATCAATCACATAACATAAAGAAACATCCCCCGAAACCCATTTCCCTTTTATCTTGTCTTTACACAACCACATTTACAGTGCTAAGTATCTTTTCTCCATTGGAGATGATTAGTTTAAAAACCTGGGAGACACTACCGTGCTGGCATGCGAGACGTTCACTTCCGGTTGCCGCTTTTGAGCCATGGGCGGAAACCGGGAGTGAACATTTTGAATGCCAGGGAAATAGTCACTTCCACAGGGAGCGTTCGATTGACCCTATTCCGGAAAAAGAATATGTGGTGTGATGATTTAAAACGGAATTTCTAGCGTTTTGAAGCAACAACGATCATAAAGATATGTTTAAAATAGAATTTTAGCAGGTGTTTGGCAGTTTTAATGATGTGAACCTCCGTATTACAATTAAAACGGAAAATAGACCTTATTCACAAATGGCGGTCACATTTATGATTCTTTTGTCCACGTGCAAATTAGCCTACCAAGCCTCATTTTACAGCAAGAATTCTTTTCAATTCACTGTATGGTATCGAGGCTTGGTAGGCTAATTTGCACTTCGACAAAAGAATTATAAATTGGCCACCATTTATGAATAAGGTCTATAGCTCATCTGATTTTTATTTTGACAAACAGAAACCTTAAATTGAGGCAGATTTTGTTGCAACCTAGTGATAAGCATTTGCCTTTGTATTTAAGCCACCTTAAGCTTCATCCAGCCATTAATTAAGGTAACGTTACAACTGATGTTATATTTTATGTAATGATATCTATTTGTAGGGCAGCAGTTGGTTCCAGTACCGTGAGTTGTGTTAGTATTGGAAAGCAATATTTAGTAAGACTGTATTGTATTAAAGTAATGAAATTCAAGTATTTATTGTTTTGAAAAATATATATATATATAGCTCTAGTCACTTCCGGTTACCGGTCATAGCTCTAATTTAGCTCCCTATGGGTGATTACACGTCCGGCTTCAGAAACCTCGTCAATCCCAAAACTACTGAAAGATTAACCATTATTAACCACTCTTTCCAAGATAAACTTGATGAAACTTTAATTGTTCAAAGAACTTCAGAAAATCCTTCCTTAAGAAACGCAATATGGGCCAAAAAAATTCGAAACGCTTTCCTGGAAGCTACAAACCTGCTGTATCCACTGTGTATGTTGAGTGTTCCATCAGTTGTCAGGAACATGGCTAATTGATTGGCTTGGAGTTCATCTCCTAGTTATGCACATAAACAAAATAAACCAGTCAATGCACAAAGCAGAAGAAATTATGAGGAGATGAAGAAAATTATGAAAAATTTTCGCAGTGGTCAGAGCACTCGCCTCTCACCAACGTGGTCCGGGTTCAATTCCCGTTCCCGGGGTCATACGCGGGTTGAGTTTATTGTTGGGTTCTCTCCTTGCTCCGAGAGGTTTTTCTCCGGGTTCTCCAGTTTTCCATTACAGAGACTAACACAGACTAACACATACCGTGCATTTTACCTTTCGACACACCCATCCGAAAAATTGGTTTTTGCCCTGAGCGGGACTCGAACCCACGTCTCCCTGATTACTAGTCGGGCATGCTAAGCCACTACACCATCAAGGCCACCACGCTGGCAACGCAGCAGATTAATGGAGCGACTTAGCAGCGTGGGGATCCCTAGGGCCCAACTTTTCTTCACTTGAGTGTATATCCTCGCCTCTATAACCCCCAAAAACCAAAAAAAAAACAAAACAATTTTTCGGATGGGTGTGTCGAAAGGTAAAATGCACGGTATGTGTTAGTCTGTGTTAGTCTCTGTAATGTAGTCTATGCCTTTCATTGCCTCGAAATCTCTCACTTTCACTTTCATGTGTTCTAAGCCCTGTTTGGGGTTATAGAGGCGAGGATATACACTCAAGTGAAGAAAAGTTGGGCCCTAGGGATCCCCACGCTGCTAAGTCGCCCCATTAATCTGCTGCGTTGCCAGCGTGGTGGCCTTGATGGTGTAGTGGCTTAGCATGCCCGACTAGTAATCAGGGAGACGTGGGTTCGAGTCCCGCTCAGGGCAAAAACCAATTTTTCGGATGGGTGTGTCGAAAGGTAAAATGCACGATATGTGTTAGTCTGTGTTAGTCTCTGTAATGTAGTCTATGCCTTTCATTGCCTCGAAATCTCTCACTTTCACCTCCAGTTTTCCCTTTTCTAGAAAAACCAACACTGCCAAATTCCAATTCCATCGGGAATGCAAGGACACACGTTACATAAGGTGTTCCGTGGGTAAATATGAGTGCTCAATTTGTTTTAAAACTACTGCTACGAAACAAAATAAACACATCATACAGCCACAGGATTGATTTTTTTTTCTTTACGTTCTGTACTGGGAGTATCACGGAAAAAAAATTAAAAGAACGAAAAAAATCATATTCATCTAGCCTCCCCCTTCCCCGTACAGCATGAAGAGGACCTTTAGCCTGCAAACAGCGTCCTTCATGCGTGTGCACTAGAAGCCAGCTCGCAAGGCTCTATACCGTGATAATACGGTCTTAGACTTTCGTCAAGAAGTCTACGTCTGAAATGACGATTATCGACAATTCCTACTTTCCTGTAGATTGACTGTTATCATCAATTTAGAGTACTCTGTCCCAGGACTTGTGGCAGCAGATGAAAAGAAAAAATGTAAAAGTTGCATTCCTAGACAGGATTTGAACCCGGAGCACCCACTCTAAAGGAACTGTTTTTATCCACTTAACCACTTAAGATCAACTGGCTGACAATTGTACCGATTATTTACCCACACTAATTAGTATATATAAAATCACAGCTGAATAGAGGTCAAGTCTAGTGCTTGATTTTGAAATGGTTAGCTTTCTCTTGGGGTTTGGTAACCGACATTTCCTCCTGTTTAAACTTGTTTCTTAGCGGGTGATAATACACGTTTACAGCGGCATTCGGAACTCGACGAAAAAAAATTAACAATGTTCTAGCAGTTAGTGATGTGGTAGTCAAGTGGTTAAGCGAAAGGGTTATTAATGGCACATTCCCAGGTTCGAGTCCTGCGAGTTCAGGCATAAGGGTTCGGATTTTAAAAATATATATTCATTTCCCATAATTCCTATCAAGCGCAAGCGGCCTAAATTAACAATAATAGTGAATTTAGAGAAAATTAGGAATTGCCGATAATTGTCATTTCAGAAGTAGAGGATGGGTTGCTTTCATCTAGCCTGCGTAGCAAGCGCTGAAAGGGGTGAGAAAGAGGCAGGCTGACCTGGTGCTGGACTGGAAGAGGGCAGGGGCCGGTTGCTCAAAGCCTGGTTAGCGCTAACCGTTGGTTAAGAGGTATCAAAACCTTTCGGTTTCCATGGTATTTAACGCTGGTTAGCGCTAACCATGCTTAGAGCAACCCGGGCCTGGTGACAGTCGTCTTTTTCCCTTTTTCCGCCCTTGCTACGAAGGCTAACGTTCGTCGTGCTGTTCCACAGTCACTGCACGAAATTCTCGTGAACTCAAAAAAAAAAAAAAAAAAACAAAAAAGGCAATACAAAAGACAAATAAGACTGATTTTTTTAAAAAAACAATTTCACGAAAGGAAAATTTCTGTGATCGGCAGCAAAACTATCATAAAACAACGAAAAAAGTTCTAAGCCTACCTGAGGGATTTTCCTCTCCTGAAAGATTTTGTCTGGGGTAAAAGAAATGTGCCAATAATTAAACAAGGTACAGTATATATATTACTATCATAAACTCACCAGAATATCCCGTTTCTGATTGATTAATATCAAATGCAGAAACAGGTCAATAAATGTAAAGTGCAATACGGATGTTGCTATGGAAGCACAGCCAAGGAGTAATTTTGTGGAGTATAGGTAAAGCTAAAGTCTGCTTAGGAGCCAAGTTGTCCATTAGGCCAGAGCTTATCGCGGTTTCTGTTGCATGAAGCGACTACAATCTTGGACAAATTAAATGGAACATTGAGACCACCCCTCCCCCCAAAATCAGTGATGGGAAAATGGCGCGTTTTGGCCTTCACACACTTTCATCCTTGATTTGGGGGAGAGGGGGCATTTCTGTTCCACTTTATTCTGTCCAAGATTGTTGGAGTATTTCTACTTCCTCTTGGATGGGATGCTAGTCTTATGAACTTGTTCAAGCATTTCAAGATTATGGTCACTCGTGATTTCTAGATCACGAAATGCACTCGAGTTCATACGATTTCCTATACTTGTATCTCTGGACAATTTGTCAAGTTCTACAACAACGCTTCAAAACAATCAGATTGGCTTTAAGAGGAAAAATATTCGT
>NC_090870.1:63055430-63065430 GCF_036669935.1 Montipora foliosa
TCGCTCTGACGAAGGGCTAACGCTCGAAACGTCAGCTTTTAGAATCTCTGTACGGTGGTCAATTTACATTATCAACTCCGTTGATAAACCAAATTTTTGCAAAAAATAATTGTCACACTGTGGCCTGAGGGGGTAAGATATGAATACTATGGTCAGGTTATAAATAGAGGATATTACATGGCCCCGTGGGGATGCAAATTTTATCTTTGAGTGCTGAAAGTATCTCTCACGAGTGAGCGCAGCGAACGAGTGTGAGATGCTATTACATGTAATGTAGTAGAGAAAAAAGATATTACAGCACAACAGTATCTTACAAGAAAGGGGAAGCTCTCTTTTTATTGGTTAATCGTGTTAGTTACCACGACTACACCTACTGTATATTCTCACATGTGAAATGTAAATAAATAATATCTTTACTACATACAACAAAGACACGATTTTTTACAAAAAGGAAAATCCTAGTAAAATTTCACCACTATAAATTATAATGAAGAGATTTTTTGCAACTGTTTGTAGAACACAAATTCTCAATCCCCCTTGTTATTTTCTTTTAACTTGATTAATGATTTAGACTATTCATGCACTGAAAACTGTTTACATATAAATAATTGATGCAGCTATTGATATCCGCATTGCCAAGGATATCATGTAAAAATTGTCCAATTGAGTTTTGGATGCTATTGCTGTGCCTACAATGTAAATGAACTTTAAATGTTTAAACCCCATAATAGAAAGACGCTTGAAATTTAAGTAAAAATAGGGATTTACAGGAATAGCTCCACTCACCTTCCAACTGATTCTTTTACCCTGCCTTTCAGGACCAGGGGATATTGCATTCTCTGAACCACAGAATGCTGTATCATTTGCTTTAAGACTGTCAAGGTTGATTTAACATAACATGTATGATGGTTCCAATATGGGCCCCCTAACTAATCAAAGGATGAACAATATTATTAAGTGTTGTTACTATCACGCAATCGCAAAGTGAGGTCAATGCAACATCACTTCCAATCTTTCGCCACTGGGCAGGCATTAAAATTCAAACTGGTTATGGCGGGTTTTAAAGTGGTTAAAGTGCTACTGTGACGAAATTTGCATCTTCCCTATCTAAGCCATTTTGGCACATAAACACGTAGTCTGTGCGAGAAGAAGAATGCTGTTTACCATTTTCAAATATCTCTTTTTGTTCTGGAGATATTCAAGTTTTTTTAATATGCAAATTAGCCAAGTGATGACGTCATAAACCCAACCAAATTTTGATCAAGTATGATGGAGAAAGATATCTCAGCCAATTTGTATCAGAAGTACTTGGTTCTTTGCACTAAGATTCTAGTAGATGTGTTCCACAATATGAGCATACCATTTTTGTTACCATGGAAACATACTGGGTTCCAGACCTCCCTGACATTAAGAGCTTTGCAGACCACCTTTGGCGTTCTGTTTTGATATTTGCAAATGGTGCCTCATCTGCATGATCCTGCCAGCATATAAAGATGTTAGGTCATGTTTGTGGCCTTGGTAAATGTATTTCTAGCCTGAGATCACCAAAATATTGAAATCAGGTTGGAGGGGACTGGGAAAGAGTGAGTTGCCATGGGAACCAATTTCTTTACAGTCATAGGTGTGTTGCCTTCAGAACTATTAGCTCACCAAGTTTCAATGGTCTCTGTTGCAAATTGACCGAGATAGCTCTATTTATATTCTTTATGTTCTATTGGGTTGGGTGAATGACGTCATCAGCCTTCTAATTTGCATATTTAACACATTTTTCAAACTTAAATATCTCCGGAACCAATGCAGATATTACCAAACGGTAAACAGCATTTTTAATGTTTTATGGTACTCTCTGTGATAAACCAAAAAACTCAAGGGATAAAAATTTGATCACAGTAGCACTTTAAGAGTTTAACTATTATTAACATTTGTCCCAAGTTCTGGACGACATTGAGGAAATCAGTACATAGGTTTCAGGAAAAGGAAATCAATAAATCTTTGGCCAAGAAGGGTACCCTGCTACATAATGTCATACTACAATGTACAAGGGGTAGATCGAAACAAAAGCTCACAAAACCACTGTTTTAGACAACGACATTTGTTCAAGCAATACATTAATCTTCCTGTGACTTTTCCTGATACTTCACTGTACCTGCAAACACCAAATTATTTTCTTGTTGCTTATGTTCACTTAGTTCGAAAGGATACAGCTAGCTTTCTCTGAATCTTGTTTCCTTACGAAAACATAAAAAAAAATTGACATTATTGTCACAAACTCAATTAACTTATCAATTAAACAGAAATCAATTAGAACATTTATGCATGCACCACACAAGACATGGTTGCGGTTCAATCATTCATGTAATTAAGTCTGAATTGCAGCTGTTCTGAAGTTTACATCTGCAATACAATCAACTTGAAAGAAATTATTAAAGACAGTTACACATATTGCTATCACTGCTTTTCCAAGAAGTCTTCTGCAACCTTTTTGAAGCTGGCTGACAACTGATTTCAAGCAAAACGGTTTCTATTATTATTATTTTTCCTTATAGTTTGTGTATAGTGATAACTTTGTTTCAATAAACTCCTTTAATAATAATTTTTTGGAAGAAAACATTTATACTTGAAAGGCACTATGCAAATACATTGTATTTTTTCATTGCAACATTGCATCATTATAATTTTACACAATATATAAGGCATTTCTACATTGTGTTTCATGTTGTTTTCACACAAAAATTAAGGTTTCAATTCATTCAGGCAACTTCACATCAACGCAAATTATCCTGACAAAACTATTTGGTGGCATCAAGGGTAATTGCCATTGACCAGCAGTGTGTTCTCCGCTTATAAAAAAAGGTTAGCATGAAGTGGTGAAATTTTAGAGTAAGGACAAAGAAGACTACCAGTTTGATCCTGTCTGAAAGTCTATCTGAGTCTTTCAATGATGAAACATAAAATCTTAGACTTAGTGTAACGTAATTTGCTCTGTCACTTCCCATTACTTTTACATGTACGTTACAGTAGATTATTGTTTTGTCGTGTGTTTATAATGATATTCATGTATTAATATACATGTATTGTTATACAGTATCTTAAGTTTCTATTTTATTGTACTGTGATTTTTCCCATAGTATGACTATTTTACTTCTTTCTATCAACTGAACTCTAGATTTAATAAATTTCTTCTGATTGTCAGGACATGGTATCAGTCTGAAGTATCATTATTTTGCCCTCCCCCTCCTTATTTACTGTACCTTCTACCAGTACTTGATGTGCAATTTTGCATACAGGTGTACATGCAATTTTTATGGAGACTATAATTATAGTACTTCTAAATTTTGTCAAAAACCTTTGGCGAAGCATACTGTAAATTAATGTTTGCAATATGTTTGTACAAACCAACCAGTAAAACTTAATAGCTCATGACAAACATCTGAAGCAGTGGAAAGATGAATGATTGCAAATAAAATGATAACTATTAAAAAAACCGATAACTGACAAGTCATACAAATAATGATTGAATAAAATAAAAAGTGACGCATGTCTTTACGGATAAAATAAAGACACCAATTACATGTAATGGCCTCCTGTGTGGATACATGTACATGTAAACTGAACATGTAATGTTCTTTACACAGCCAAGACAAACATAAATATACAAATACATGTACATAGTCTAGTCAATGTACGTGTACATGCAATTGACCTCGCGCCATAGGGGCTTTTTAGGGCCTATGAAATAGTCTATCAACTTAACGACAGAACAAAACAATGATAACAACTGTTAAGAATCCCACCAAAGTTCCAGAAACAAACCACTTAGATGCAGCTGAGAAGATGAACCAGGGATTCTACAACCAATCAAATTCAACCTGTCCAGTGGTCAGAATGAGTCTTGAACCCAGGATTCCTGGATCTCAAGGCAAGTGCCCTAACCACGCGGCCATGGAAGTGGAATTTGGAAATGGAATTCGTTTACCCAAGGAACACCTTAAGAGCGCTCATGAGCTCATTCAACATGTGTCCGTGCATTCTGCATCGAATTGGAATTTGGCAGTGTTGGTTTTTGAGAAGACGGGAAAACTGGAGTACCTGGAGAAAAACCTCGCGGAGCAAGGAGAGAACCAACAACAAACTCAACCCACATATGACGCCAGTATTGGGAATCAAGCCCTGGCCATATTGGTGGGAGGCGAGTGCTCTCACCACCGCATCACCCCTGCTCCCCCTAAATAATTATTAGCTTAAAGTAAATTAGTACATGTAATCCCAGTAAATTAAAGCAAAAACAAACAAACAAAAAACAAAAATGAAGAAGCATGGGTTAACAGTATGCAACACCACTCTTAAGTGATACCTCCTACTAGATCTGCCTTCCAAGCTTGATGAAAAAGAATGACCTGTAGAGTACCCCGATATCCGTGACAACTGGCTGCTGCTCCGACTGTGATTGCTGCAAGGAGGTTCACTGAAACTTCTTGCATGTCCAGGAGTAAATGAAACCTTGTCTGGATCACTGCCTGCAGCCTCCAGACATTCTGATGTACTGTCCGATGTGCTGTTGCTAACAGCCCTCCTGGCTTCGCAACCAGAACTAATGGTGCTCGCTGAATCATGGTCAGATGGTGGGGCTCTGTTTTCAGCTGTCTCTGTGACAGCTTGATTATGCAAAGGTGCATGAGGCCTGTAAAAACATCAAAATCCAAAAAAATAGGGTAGTTTGCTTTAACTTTAAACACATGTACACTGTATGTACAAGGACAAAATTAATGCAAGCCTAGTGAAGCCATTATACAGAAAAACAAATTGAATTTGGCATTTTCTAGGTACATGCCAATGTAATTTACCCTCCTTGATAACATCAATAAACCAGGTAAGGATTCCTTAAAAAGGAATCTATCTATAATCTGAGACTACTGTAACAGTAGGGGTGGCAAATGGTAGCTCCAAAATCTTGCCACTCACAAACTTTTCATCTGATCTCAAAATCTTGCCAGCCTTGGTGAGGAGTCTCGAAGTCTCGCTTATGTCGCATTTATTTCAGTGTGATGTCTTGCAAGTTTTGGTCTCCGTCTCAGATTTGTAAACAAGGGTCTCGGCATCTCCGCGAGTCTCGGATTTTACCATTCGTCACCCCTTACAGTGTGGCTCAAAATTGCATCATACAAGACAGCTGTGCACCACAAAACTGCTGCTACTACAGCTGATCTGCAGAATGCCAGTCACAAATTTTCCAATTTAATATAACATTTAATCTATACAAGAAAACCCCCCCCCCCCCCCCTTCCCTAGTGTGATGTACAGGGATACAAGCGAAAGAAACAGCAAATTAACGCACCTCAGTAGTTAATAAATGTTAACCCAGTCTATTACATGTATATACATGTAGTTATACTGGATTTCAAGTGAACCTTAAAAAAAACCCTACAACCTTGAAAAAAAGTTAATTAAGAAAGCAAAAAGGATGGTGAAATTGTAGCTTGTGACCAGACAGTACACCACCTATAATTTAGAGCGCTCACAGACTGCTGTAGTGGAGGAGACGTGAAATACATGTAGCTTCATAGAGAACAAATAATAATATTATTATAACCCTATAAAACACTTACACTTTAAATAGAGGATCACCAGATGTAAGCTGCATTTTGACTTCAACCTGTGGTGATAACAAAACTGTACTTATTACCATAAACACCAAGGTGATTTTACTCGTCAACTGGGGCCAATTAAGGAGTTAAATTAAGTGGTGAAAGGATTATTATATATAATTATAATAAGTATTCCAGGAATTAACTCGAACTTGTTTGCATAAACTGGGCAACAGTTTAAAAAGAACCAACAGAGCCATCAAACAGTCCCTTGGTTGCCAAGTGGTATTTTGTGATTCAATCAAATTATTATTCAATCAGAAAGACTATTTAACACTAACAGTATTACATGTACCTCAAGAATAGAGTTGTCTTGTCGCACAGTCTTGTCTTCATATCCTTCTAAAATGTATCTCTTTGTGGTAGAGGCTGATCCAGCAAACTCCGCCAAATTAACGTCCACAAAGCCAAGCTATGGGAAATTTCCAATGGAAAGAATTAAATTTATGTTTATATGTCTTCACTTCGCCATCACTGCAACAACACCAAAATATTTAGCCCAATTGTGTTCTGTAATCGATCAGTTTACAGGGGGAACTAATTTAATTTACAACCAGGGCTAAGGTGCATATGAAATACAGTCATGTGCATAATGCCTTGTATGGGGATTGCAATGATTGTAATACATGAAATCTGCATGAACATTGTGTTGGAAGTGTGTTGCATGGTCCTGTGAGGACCTTGGTTTTCCCCCACTGCTTTGTAAATATGCCATTAATTAAGTTGCCTGTGTTGGAACTTTAAGTGTGGTGAGGGTAATACAATATACATGTACATGTAGAAGTTCAAACATTTTGTCTTACCCCAAGGTTTTATAGTTGAATTAGAAAAGTGAGCAGTGTCTCCATGTTAATCTTTCTATAAAAACTCCAGTCTGTACACTGATCCAGCTAAAGGTCATACTAATCTTGGTTGTAGTTTCCAGTAGTCAGTTCTAACTGTTAATCTTAGACTATTCTTCACATGTACCTATATCTAAACTATCCTTTACCTTAATGTGTGCCTTCCCTCCCTTTGTTTCCTGAAAGAAAATTACCGAGTCAAAAACAAAGCAAATGTTTTTCAATGATATTATTACAACACAACTCACAGTTACTGTACAGTAATGAATTAGAAATCTTTACACCGTCTTATGTTGAGCAATTGTTTCCACCTTAAAGAAAAAAAATCTAAAATGACTCCTGGAGGTGAGACTTATTATACATTCATAATTATACATGTACATTGAAGTCACTATCTCTTTTCTGATTGGCCGAAAGCGTTCAGTGAAATCAGCGCCTGTGACGCCATCTGCAGATTATAATATAGTTAAATAAAATTTAACATAGTTAACGACTAGGAGCTAGTCTGGTCAGTAGTGTTTTGCAGGCGGTTGTTAGTGTCTTGGCCGTCTGGTAGCGTTGTTCAGCGTTTTGGTGCGTTCTGTAGCGTTTGTTATAGTTACATGGTTCACGACCGGGAGCTAGTCCGGTCAGTAGCGTTTTGCAGGCGTTTGTTAGCGTTGTTATGCGTTTTTGTAGCGTTTGCAGCACTCTTTAGGTTGGGGGAGCCCTGGGGCTGACATGGTTCAGCGGTATTCCTGCGTAGTGCATGCGTTGTCCAATGTGCTTGCAGCGTGTTTGTTGGCGTGGCGTTGTGAGTCGGTTTAGGAGTTTAGTGGTTCTCGGCGTTCCCTCCCTCTCCCCCCCTTTCTTTTTTTTTTGTGCTCTTTTTTTTTTTGTGTGTGTTATTATTATTATTATTATTATTATTATTATTATTCCACTGAGCTATCTGGCTCAAGTGTGACGGGTGCCTTAGGGGGGCCTGGCGCGGGGGGCTCGTGGTTTGGTTGCGGGTTGGGCAGGCCAGTCGGGTGTTCTAGCGCCTTGGGGATGTGACTGCGGTTGCAGCCCCCAGGCTTCCTGGGCACCTACCCTCCACTGGCGACGTGGGCGTTAACAATATTTAATCATGCCAAGGACACTGATGATGACAAGAACTGCAATTCAGTCTCCATTGTAATGACAAGTCACAAGCTGCAAAATGTAGTACATGTGGCCAACCAATTATTTTAAGTAAATCCTCTGTCAAAGGCTTTAAACTACAATAGATTTTACAAAGACTGTTGGTGTAAAAAAGGGTTATCAGTTTTGTTTCATGGATTTTTTTAAATGTATCTTCACATATTTAACTCTTTTTAAAAAGCGTTTTCCCATGTAGAGTCAATAGAACACTTTATCTTTTACCCCAGTCTATTAATTGGCCAACCTCTATTAAGCGGCCACTTTTCAAAGTCCCGAGGGTGGCCGCTTAATAGAGATCGCACTCACTTTGTTGTCTTTATTTGTTTTCTTTACTACATGTAGGTAATATAGTTAATATGAAAGTCCAACTTAAAACAGTCTAGCCAACTAAAACAAATAATAAATTGTTACATGTACAGTACTGGCCACAGGGATAGCAGCACCTACACATGCTTAAAATGCGTGCAAGATGGTGGATTTACGCGCAAAATACGCACACGTTACATACATGTACACTGTACGTGCATGTAAAATTTTACACAAACTATTACATGCGTCTGAAATTACACTCAGTCTGCATGTAATTTGACCTGAGTAAAATTGCTATGTCCATTACACATGGCTTGCGTGTATTTTCCACTTAGCAATGTACATGAATCTGACAATGAAAGTTAGAAACACAGTCAGTATTTCTGTTTGAGAAATTCAGCTTTGCCTGTGTGTTCTTGGAATTAGCCTAGGTTTTATCAATCATGGCTTAAATAGACAAATGCCTTCACTGAAGTACTACATGTACATGTAGTTCATGGCAATTGCCAACATGTTCAGTTGTATACACTAGAAGAATACATGTAACTTGTAAAGGAACATCTTTCAAAGTATTCCATGAGCAGTGAATCCATTGTGCATCTCTGTTTGAGTTCCTAGTATCAACAATGTAACTCTAGCTGCCTCAGTCTTCTTAATTATAAAGGTAGGTAGGGACTGTTAAAAAAGCTGAAGCCTTCAATCTTGCAGTGGTCAGTTGAACAGAATAAATCCAAGATGGCAACTTCCAGTGGCACTCACTGAGGTCCCTCTTGAGAGACTTGGAAGCCAGGACTTAAAAAGGCCTTTTCCAAGATGGTGTTACATGTATCAGTCTGTTTTACGAGTCAGTCACATAGCCATATGTTGGTACAGTAGTTTTCAACCAATCTTGAGACTGACGTGACAATAGTGTACTGTACAAATGCTGGTGGAGGAACAAAAGAAGCCAACAAGAGATTTTCTGTTTCCGTCCATCATCATGGTGGCGATGACATCTCATGAAACCAACCTATTGCAAATCCTCTTGTTTAAATAACTAATGAAAAGCTACAGAAACAAGCTCCTAATAAAGCATTCTACAAAGATTTTTAAGTTACAGAGTTGTAGTAAGTTTAGTTTTCCATGAAACTACATGAAACTACTCTAGTCTAGATTGTGTGTGTTTTACTAGTCCTGGGTCAGTGGACTAGCATTAAATAAATTAGTGTCGAGCACTACCTTTAACTTGAATTGGTGCTTCAATTAATATTACGTTGATGCATTAACTACAATAATAATAATAAATACATGTAAATTTCACATTTTGGTGATTTTAAATTGCAACCAAAACTAACATCTAAAATCTGAGCATGAAACAGTGCTAATTAACCCAATGACATCTCAAACGCCCCAGTTGAAGAGAGGAGTAAAATTGTCTGGCGCAAGACAGAGTAAAATCTGTAAGTCAAACACTCCCCACTGGGTCATTGACTTAATAGTGATCTATAATGGACTGGACCGCATCGTCTCAGGTTACACGTATTTCAATTTAGCACTAGCTACAGCTGTAGTCATGAATAAAGAATGTGCTAATTAATGGCTGTACATGACTATGCAAGCCTAATAATATAGTATCCTAACTTATTTTTGAACAATGTACATGTAATCCAACTAGGAGAAAATGATCACAGTACAGTATCTCTTTTATTAAGTATATATTATGACTGATATGCAGATGCATCTCAGAAATTATAAGAATTTGCTCTGAAGATCAAGTGTAAAACGACCTAATAGGTTGGTTTCAAATTGTGGACCTATGGTAAATAAGGATTATATTTAAGATTAAAATTCCTAAAGGAAATCAACCTCAGAAACCAGACTACATGTACGCCTTTAAACTACAATATGTAAACAATATTTCAAGTAATCCCCTTTAAAAATATTTATATACATTATGATAATAGACCTTTTCGGCTTGTACATTTTCTTTTTCCAATACAGATCATGTGATAATACTAAGGAGGTTTGGTCTTGTTTTGTTTATTAAAATGAGGGCATGCA
>NC_090870.1:63087930-63120430 GCF_036669935.1 Montipora foliosa
CATCTCTTCTGCTAGTGCGACTTGGTCCCAATTAGTTGAGTGCATGCTTTCCTAGGTGGCAAGTGGTCCGAGAAAGGTAGTTTTAGGTTTCAATTGCAACCGGCCAGGTTAATAATAGACCGTTTTACGGTTATGTGCTTAGTTACCTGGTCTTTACATGAAATTGAGGCTGGAGTTGACCTTGTTATGATTGTTATGTTAATGACTGTTATTCGCATGCTCAAGTTAGAAAAGCAGTGAGGTTTCTATCACAACAAGGTTAATTCTAGCCTCTCTTTCATTCACAGGCCTGGTAACTAAGCACACAACTGTAAAATGGTCTATTATTCATGGTTCAAAAAAAATAAATAAATGTAATATACAAAGCCAGCGTTTCGACACTCGCGCTATAGTACGGTCTGTTAGGTCGGAAAATTACGAAAATCGTGACAAGACGCGTAAAAACACCAAACTTGGCACAAACGTAGTTTAGAGTATAACTAATCATTTTAGAAGGAGTGCCACAAAAAAATTACCCCAGGGGGGGGGGGGGGGTGAGGGGGGATTTTTTTATGAGTAAGTCTCAGTTGTGGTGTGTCAAAAGCAGCGTGCCATTATGAACTATGAAATAATTTAATTTCTTGATTACAGTGTGAAATAAGTGTTGGTATAGGTAAAATAAAGACCAAGTATGAAAATTTAATAAGCTATGCTCAAATGTAAAAATATAATGCCTTTTTGTAGGAAAAAAGGCGAAAAAAGACGACAAATATGCGTATTCATTATAAAGCTCAATTCCACATGAATTTCACTTCCTTTATGATATTAATGTTTTAGCGAGAAGATATTTACTAAGTTCCTTTTATTTAAATTTGTTGTAACTTAATGAAAATCTTTAAACAATAAATGGTAATAAAAAGCCAGCGGTGTTTCCATACAACATGCATTTTACCTCCCGGTGACCCGCGTGACAGTGGAGTTGTTGAGAGGTACGTTTTCTTGTTTTACGCGGAATTTCACCATCTGAACTGTAAGTATCAACTCATGTTTTAAATAGTTTACTTCATAGAAAGTGCGGCGTACGGGGTTTTATGCACGAGTTGTTTGTGTCAAAAACCCGAACGAGCGAGGAACGAGCGAGTGAGGGTTTTTGACACAAACAACGAGTGAATAAAACCCCGTACAAAGCACTTTCTATGTCGTAAACTCTTTATTACACATAACATGAGAATTTTCATTAAAATAGTTTTCTGAACGCGAATTAGAAACAAAAACTCACTAACAATAGAACCAAATGCAAATTTAATTTAATTCAATAACAAAGTACGATTTGCACGATTTGCACGATTTGCACGAGATGCACGAGTGATTGGCATGGAAACGCCTTTACGCTATCGCTGATTGGTTATACTTTCACATGTGAAATAGCTGTACGCCATTCTGATTGGCTGTATAGGTCTTTTTCACATGTGAAAATAGAGCGTATAGATTTGTACAAATGAGCTTTATGGAATAAAATTCTCATGTTATGTGTAATTTATATTCCATCCTTCTATGAGGTAAAATTCATTTCGTTATGATGTGAAACAAAGTCAAGTTTTTTTTTTTTTTAAACGAAGAGGTCAGTGATTTTTATTTTTATCCGTATATGTGAGCCGGTGTTCAATAAAAGTTACTCTGAATAAGCGTTATAACTTGAGATGAATGAAAAACTGTGAGAAATCACCAGATGTTATAAAAAAAATGATTCAAGAAGGAAATGTTTAAATAGGTTTATTATTTGATTTAAACGAAAAATTATTGAGTGGCACAAATCTGGCAAGCGGAGCGTGTTAAACTATTCAATGGTTGTCGGACTCAAAGATGCGATGACGGATAAAACAAAAATGCCATTCAATTTATTTTAGTTCAGACTGAAATTTCCTGAGTTAACAACGCTCTTATAACAAAACCATTCTTAGATTAAGAATATTTTAAATGATATTTCTTTTTTCAGACGTTAGCCAACTAGTGAGTGCAAAGGATTAATCTCTATTCAGCCAGGTCCGCTTCAAGAGATATCACATTGCCTGACACGTATTCCTTAGTTCCTCTTGTTTCTATAAAAACATCAGAAGTAAACGTCCCTGCCACAAGTCAAGCAGCTGTGGAGACCGTAAGCACGGATCAGTTGTCTATTGCCATTGAAACAACAAGTTCACTAGTTGAAGTACTGTGAACAACATTTTTATGAGGAGCTTACCAAAGGTACTCATCTTTCATGGGCTGCTTATCACGCATCTGTAACTGAACTGCCTAACCCTTTGCCATGCTTGGGTAGCTTGAAGCCATTGTTTTAAGAGAAGGCTGCCACAGTTGCCATGATGGAACATGGAATGTTTGTGATTAAGAAGGCAACAGAATTTCTTAACCCCTGCCAAATTCCTGTCACTGTCCGTGACCAGCCTCTTTTTGCTATCGCAAAAGTTGTTCAGTGGAACTGGCCTGCTAAACACGGAGAAAATGTTCACGTTGTCATGCTGGGGGGCCTACACATTGAGATGGTGCTGTCGACCATGTGTGGTGACCTTGTAGCTTTATCTGGCAGGACTACAGCACTAACTGAGGCAGGGATAGCATCCAGTGTGACATCAGATTCCTTCCTTAAGGTAGCGCATTTGACGAAAACCAGACGCGCCCACCAGGTAACCGCAGCAGCTTTGTATAAATTGCAGCATGTTGCCTTTCGGGAACTAAACGGTCAACAGGACGAAGAGGAGTTTCAGAAGTGGCACGATGGAATGATTAACACCAGCCCAACGTACAAGTTTTGGGACATGAGCATGCAAATGGAACTCAAAGTACTGTCATTCGTGAAAGCACATCGTGAAAACAACTTCTCTGTACGTAGAAGCCTTGGAATCTCTTGCTCCTTGGTCCTTTGCTCTTGATCACACTAATTACGCGAGGTGGCTACCTATTCACATAAGAGATATGAAGTGCTTACCAGGCGTTCAACAAAGCCTCAGAGAATGCTGAGTCATTTCGAAGTCATCAAGCACTTTTTCAAGCATCCCAATCGACCAGGCACACGAGCAAAATAACGCAAGGGTGAAGGGATCAGGTGGAGCTGTAGGACTAATGGAAAGTCCTGTCGCATTTAGACTGAGATGGATGGTGGCCGGACCAGAAACTGCTCGAGTGTTGCAAGAGTTCGAAAGTCAGTTGAAAGTGAAACAAATGTTGATGAAATAACAAACACCACGAACAAGGACTTTCTATACAGAAAACCTTTCAAAGTCATGTCAAGCAACTTGTAAGTACAATTTCAGAAATGGGAAACCCTTTTAAGGATGAGTGCCCTGAATTACTTGCCCTTGACACACGCAATTGCGCAGATTCCTCAGTCGTGGAAACTGTGCATAGAGTCCAGGAACTTGGATTACACCAGTACAAGAAATTTGTAAAAGACGTCATTGATGAAAGGACTGTATCGATTCACGATACGATTTCAAAGAATACCTTGCCATTGTTCAAGCGCCAGCAGCCGAAGCAAATCTGCAAAGCGTCCTTAAAGTTGACAGCGGTAACAAGTGACCGTTACCTCCTCAGTTGTTTGTATATTGCCAGCCAACAGCGCGAAGGAGATCTTGAAGAGTTCTTCAAGCATGAAAATCAGCCGTATCCACCTTATTTGTCAGAGTTTGGCAATCTCCGATTCGGGTAAAAGTCTGATTTGATTTCTTGCGTCAACAAAGAAACACCGCCACCTCCACCACCAGCATCTTATGATGTCAAAGTTTTTGATGGAGCAGCTATTGTGCATGCGCTTCCAGTTTCATCTGTCGCTACGTTTTCTGAATATGCAGATTCCAAGTTCTTACCTTTCCTGGAAAACAACTTGAAGAGTACCACACGAATTGACGTTGTGTAAGATGAATACCGAGTAGCAAGTCTGAAAGAATCTGCCCTTGAGAAGAGAGGAAAAGGCGTGAGACGAAAGGTAGCTGGGCATGTCAAGTTACCTCAGAACTGGCAGGTATTTCTCGAAGAAAGCTGCAACCATGAAGAAGCAGACACGAGGATTCTTGTAAACGTTGGAGATGCTTTGGATAAGGGGGGAATAAGTGTCTTTGTTCGCACTGTTGACACATGTTCTTGTTATTCTAATTGCGCACTTCCACACGTTGTCTTCGATTTGGTCTGGATTGAGCTTTTGGGTCGCCTTTGAGATGGGAAAGAATTTTCAGCTGCTTTCTGTTAACACCATTTGTGAGTATTTGGGCAAGCAGAAATGCCGTGCTCTTTCATTTTTTCACGCGTTTACTGGTTGCGACACTACGTCAGCATTCCTGGGGAAAGGAGAGAAGTCTGCGCGGGAGGCCTGGAAAGCGTACCCTGAAGTCACAGAGGCTTTCCGTTTTGTGAACGATAGCCCCTTCCTTCCAGTTGAGATCAACACTCCTGTGTTTGATGTCCTTCAGCGCTTTGTGGTGATACTTTATGACAGGACCAGCCTTGCTACCGATGTGAACACTGCTCGACGAGAACTGTTCACAAAAAAGAATCGGGCGCTAGAAAACATTCCCCCAACAGAGGTAAGAACCTATCATACACAAATTTTTAGTTGTTTTTGTGTTTGATAGGCTAAATTTGTGATAGGTAAACACCTGTGAGGACAACGCGAAAAAAAAAAACAGTTTAGCGAAAAGACGAGAAACATTTCAACTAACCCAACCTTTTCTTGTATTGAATCCTCTTATCAATTTTATTTTAACTATCTAAAGCCTATCATAAAGCTATGCTGGACTTGAACCTAGAGTTATTCCACTTGGGCTATTAGAGAGCCTAATTTATGAAGTACATGGAAATAAGCGGTGCGCGCTTTTTTTTTTAATTATATGTAAAAAATTTATATATAATTTCTATTGTTTATTAGGATTCCCTGTTGAATCATTCTAACAGAACTCTTTACCAAGGAAGCATCTGGACGTCCCTTGATGAGCAACAATTTTACTCATCCCCGTCTGATTTTGGATGGAAAATGGAGAACGGCCCGGTAGATGGAGGCCCCGCTGAACCGTACTTCCAGAAGCCTCTACTCGCGCGCAGTGACTTGCTGAAGTGTGGATGCAAGAAAAGTTGCAAGAGTGGTCGTTGTAAAGGTTTCAAAGCCAATCTACCATGTACTGAGCTCTGTAGTTGCTTTGGAGGCTGCCAGAACACAAATCCTTAGAAATAGAGCAACAAATAACAACCATTTACGATATCTAGCCGAAGATGTTAAAAACTAAATGTGTAAAACGCAGCAAAAACACTCGTTGATATAAGTGCGCTCAAAGTATTATGGGAATGTCACGTGATCAAGGCAAATGACCTTTTATGGACACAAACACAAAACTGAGTCTGAGTAACGTAGTTTAGTCATTTTACAACGGCATTCGTCAAACCTGGTACGTAATAAACACATTAAATGCCACAGCCTCGCTTTCATGCCAGCATTTGAGTATTGCGTAATTTCTATGAGCTTCATGCCCCCCCGGAAAGCCAAATCACGTGGCACCCCTTCTATATTCGTTTCTTACGTCAAAAGGAACATCTGTACCTAATTTGGTGCTTTTACGCGAGTTGTCACGATTTTCGACCTAACAGACCGGACTACTAGTGTCAAGAGCGTCGAAAAGTTGAGTTTTCTTTGAAGCGTAACTTTGTAAGTTACATTCATTCTTGACGAGCAAAAATTCAAGCCAGGGTTTCCATTTAATTAAACCCCTTTCACAATAGCAACTTTTCCTTGACAATTGTCATTGCTCGTGTAAGGTTTTCCTTGAGAAGGAATAATTTGAACAACTTTTTTTTGACAATTTTAGCCTGTGCCCACAACGTTTGTTATTTAGAGAGTACATAAAAATGTTCCAATCCCTAGCTCGTTCACTCCAACTTGCGTTCGTTTTAGCCGCCATTTTGTATATTTTGACAACAATGAGCAACCTCGTTCCCAAGGTCTCTCTCTCTGCCTCTACTGTCGTTGAGAAAAGACCGTCTCTTCTCAACGACAATAGAGGCAGAGAGTGAGAGAGACCCTGGGAACGAGGTTTAGCAATGAGCTGACCGTGATACTGGGGACTAATCTCATCAATATTCCTTGCCACATTTTCCTCGTCGTCCGTTTACACGAACAAATTTCATCAGCTTTTCCTTGTCAAGGAAAACTTGCTGTGTAAACGGGGCTTTAGTGTTAATAGGCTTTCGAACAACTAGGCCCCGGTCCCGCCAAATAATGGCCGATTCGATTGCCCATTATCACCAAGACGCTTCTGATTGGTCCACAGCCGTTCGAAAAATAGATAATACCGTAAACTGATGGATCACATCCCATCACAGATCGAGATTTCTAGGTTACGAACTTTTGGTAAAGGATATTTAGTAAAACAAAGGGTGGTAGACTGTAAATTTATCCATTACTTGCGGTTGCAATAGTAAGGATTCCTGCACGAACGAGGGGCTCCCGTGAGATCTTAAACGGTTAATAGGCACTCGGGAGAACAGTCCCTAGCCACAATTTTAGCGCAGCCAGAACGCTGAATTTTCGAAGCTCTTCTTTGGTATAGGAAAGCTTGCTACACAATTGAACAATTCCACAGATTATCAGCTTTCCCTGGGATTCACATTCATTTAAAATACAAATACGTTTATAAAAATAGCGGAGCGGAAGGCAGGAACTCTGGACCAAATCAAGAGGGATGAAATATCTGACGACGTACTTCAGACGAGACTGCGACTCATATAAATGTTAGTTGCAATTTGGAAGAACGTATTTCAAGCAAACGAATGCCGACATTCTCGGTTTTATCGATCAATTTATAGACAATCTGCAATGTATGGAAAACCCAGTTCAACAAGAATATCGTAGAGCTTGCCAACAGTGCTGCCAGCCTTAACCTCCCAATATCGCAGCGTCTCCTCAGCCGGATTCTTCGATCGATCTAAGTATACAATTTGATAGCGCTCCATTTTCAAATACTCGGCTAATGCTATCCAACTGTTACTGCCATCTGAAAACGTAAGAGAACCAAATCAAGTCAGAGACTTAAAAGATCATTACGCAGAGAGAATTACGTCGGGCCACTCCTGCGTCAGGGTACATTATACTGAGTTGGAAAGGTTTGAATGATGGCTCATGATAGACCAATTTCGATGTATTAAAATTCAGTCCGAAACACAAAAAGCATCATCTCGAGGCTCTGGGGAATAAATATAAGGATTTGTATGAGTTTATTCTCCAGAACCTCGAGATGATGCCTTTTATTTTGGACTGAATTTTATTGTTATATACCTAGACTTTCACTCAACAAAACGAGCTCTGTGATTGGTTGATTCTTGGTCACGTGCCCCTGATCGAATTCAAATGTACCCTACCGGGATACAATTCCGCAGTTGTTACCCGCTCCGGATGTTTTGCTGGGATTATTGATGGAAAAATCTTAATATATAACAAAGCACTTAATGTCTGGTCCCTCGGGAAACTAGTTAGGTTTGCTTTCCCTCGACCTCGTCTCGGGAAACATCAGGACTCTCGGGAAAACAAAACTAACTGTTTCCCCGGAACCATACATTAATTGTGTATGATATATAGGAATTGGTCTATTCGCTACTTTCCCACTCCCACTAATTTAAACTTTAAACTGAATTAAACTTTCATTGAATATTGATTCAACATTTCGTGTTAGATGGAGTTGAAGCCGTGCAGTGAACCGTTCGTTCAATATTTGTGGTATACACGCGTATTCACACCAGGCCGTAAATCTGGACGGGAGAGTCTGGTTTCGTGTTCTTAGTTCCTCGCAATCACAAACTTGGCTCCACTGTTGTTAGAACCGTTTAAACGTCATCCGTACAGCTTTGTTTTTATTTTCAACGTTTGCCCACCTTCCGTTTTACTTTCTGTGAACGAATGTTTGACAAATATTGAAACCGTTTGAATAAGCCTTAACGATGAAAAACAATTGAGGCCTGGCCAAACGCTCGCAACATTTCAACGCAACATATTGCAACATTGTTGGGCACAACATGTTGCGTACTTTTGGCCACCCTGTTGCGATATGTTGCGAGTGTTTGGCCAGCCCGTTCAACACATGTCGCAACATCATGCAACAATGTTGCAAGATGTTGCGTTGAAATGTTGCGAGTGTTTGGCCAGGCCTTAAGAGGGGCGAGCACGAGAGCACGAGAAATAAAGTACTATGATAAAAAAATAACTTGCTTTTTTTGAAAGAAGTGTGTTTGCTTAATACCTACCTGGCAAGATGTGGAGGTTTGATTATTATCCAAAGGCTGTTTACTTTAAGTGTAAGTTTTGGATTTCACGGTCCGCCATTACTCACGTTCAAAACTGACCGACTGGACCTGAGAGGATTGGATCCAGGGAAAAGTGACGAGATTTACTCAATAGCTTAAAATTTCAGCGTGTAAAACGCCGTTTATTATGTATAAAAAACACGAGTTTAAAAATCTGAAAGCCCGAAAATCCCGTGCTGCATATTTATTTAGTCGAGTACAAACGCATTGCATTCTTAAACTAGTGAGTCTTTGAGGTCATTTTCTCCTAGACCCAGCTCTCTCAAGATTTTAAAGTCAGCAACGGCGGACCATTAAATAGGAAAATTCAAGTTAAAATAAACAAGTGTCCTTTTTAAATTAAGGCTTAAAACTTGAGTCACTCTATAGTGTTTTGTTAACATAGTTTTGAAATCCAAAGGAAAAAAAGATTTGATTTTTTGATCACAGTACCACTTTAAAGTCAGAAAAAAAAAGATGAACTTTGAATCGCTTAATTTCACTTTAAAATTCCCGACGTGTTTCGGCTGCCCAACCGCAACACGTCACCTGTGTTGCGAAAACCAGTGTTTTTCTTGACTGTGAGCATTCATGCATTATTGCCTATGTTTATTTTTTGTTGCATGGAGTGAGGGTTCTATGAAAACGATTCGGCCCTATAGTTATTTTTTGGCTTAAATGTAATACATGTAGGCTGCACTTATTTGTGTGAGTCACCGGCAACTCACTGTCCAAGAGGCTTTTGTCCACAAATTCCAATGTTCTCCAAATTAGCATTTGACCTGAAAAGCGAGAGTTTGGAAGCTCCTCTCTGTTTCATGAGCAAACCGAAGAAAATAATGTATAAAATGAAGCGATTTGGTAAAGTAGGCTAATCACGTTAATTCCTCTCAGACATACCAGTGAGCTTAGCCCGCGTAGCAGGCGGTTTGGCGAATTTTATGCGTTTTTTTTTCCACCGGGGTTGCCTCTTGAGTTAATCGTTTTGAATATGGCCGCGAGAAAGCCTGAACTGAAGTCAAACGAGAACGCGAGGGGGAAGGGGCCGCCCCTTCTCCTCGTCCCCTCCCCCTTCGCTTGCTTTTCGCGTAGCCATTTACATTCAAACGATTACTCGAAAGTCAACCCCGGTGGAAAGAAGCTTCTAAAATTCACCAAACCGCCTACGCAGGCTACCGTGAGCTCAAACAGACCACAATTTCTTACACAGTTGCTGAACGTACCACATAATTGCGTAGTCAGTATTCGCCGCTGAGAGAAAGTCATATCTCTGACATACTTTTTCGGCGGCAACAAAGGACCTGAAACCAAAAGTTGCACTTGAAGGCACGACTGAATACTTCCCATATGTAAAGGGGGGAGGGGGGGGGGGGGGTGGTGTTAGCTTAGACGTGAGCTGGTTTATAATGCATCAAGTTGCATAATTATCCCTTCCCAAGGTTGGAAATGGAAGATGGGATTGGACATTTGCATAAATTAACTCTGCATTACCTACTTGGTTATGTCATCTGTCATCTGTGCTTACCAGTTACACCTTTATAATCGCTTAAGACCTCCCTGAGTGTTTTTATTGTATTCTCTCTGATATCACCGGTTAATAAGTCTGTGAACTGGCGAATACGATATGTTTTGTTCTGCCGTATAAGCGTCAAGGTACTTGCACTCTTATCGCCACCAATTGTTTCGATTAGTTCTTTTCTCAAAAATTCCACTGAATCTCTTCCAAGGCCAGCCATGATTTGATTGGCTTCTTTGTCATTCAGATCCCCAAAGAATTCCACTGTTCTGTTTTCTCTGGAGGCTGCAAAAGAGGGTAAAGGGTCTATTGTACGTTAAACGAATCATCGGATAACACAGCACGACCAAGAGTAAATGTATGCATTTCTCTTGAAAGATTAACTTAGATAACATTTGTCAGTATAATTTAGTAAAGTACGATTGTACGGGTGGGTCTAGTCCTGGGAAGGACTGTTTGAGATGACATTGACTGACGTTTGGACAACTTTAGCGGAAGTCATCTTCAGAGTCAAGTGATTTGAGTAACGTCAGTAAATCAGTGTGTTGTTTTTCTGTTGCTTATGTCGTCGATAAGTCGTTTGCGGTGCAGGAAGTTGAAGGCATCGGTTTACTGGTGTCTGCTCTAAAGTTAGTGAACCAGCTTTTCAGTACAATCCGTTGGTGGTAGTTAGTGCTGTAGGTAACACATTCAGCAGAGTCCCATGTTTTTTTGCTTTGTTTATCAATTATGTGAAATAAGCTTGTGAGACTGCTTGAATTTTGCAAGCAACTATTTCAAAAAGCGACTAAGATTTATTCGTTTTTCAGATATTTACACATGTAAATCATCTGTTGCATTTGAAACTTCCGCTTGACTTCACCTAATTTCCTTTCCCGTGCGCCTTATGACACAGAAGGAGATGTAATAAATATCTTACTAACCTCATTTTCTCGGTCCGTGCTGTAAGTTTCGGATCCTCCGTTTTCCCATTAATTTATGGCCCAAGCGCGAAGCAACGGAAAAAATCTTGATACGTAACTTACAGTACGGAACTCGGTTAGCAAAAGGTATGTAACAAGACACCTCTATTGTGTAGTGTCAACTGTTACTAGTAATCAGACAATGTACGAGATACATATAGCTGGGACCCTGTATAGGAGATAAAGGGGGAAGGTCCAAGCCTGGTAAAGCCTAAAACAACGCAAGCCCAGAAGAAGGAATCGCGAAAGCAAATCTTTTATAAATCTTCCTTCGCCTCTTCCCTTTACCCTCCCTCAACCTCTCCCTGGGGAGACTCTCCAAGAGTGTTTGTTTCACGTACTGCACGTGTATTGCAGCCATTACGAAATTTCGTACCAAAAATGGGTTAAACCTACTTTTTCACACCAGACCAGGCCACGAGATGTTTAAATTTTAGGTACATACCCGATTAAAGGGAACCTCCACTCCTAAAGCAGAATAACTTTAAATCGGAGGAAATAGGGTTTGCAATCAAATTTGTTAGAATCTTTTTTCGAAAAAAAATAAAATAAAATAAAAAAGCGTTTGTGTTAAAATAAAACAAAAAACAAAAAAAAAACAAAAAAAAAACAATATAGGTAAATAAAAGCCTTACATTTTCCTAACGAAGCCATTTTCCTGGTCACCTCATTGACATCACCATCAACTTCGTCTAGTTTGCAGTGCAGACTATCCTCAAGATATAGCACGCAGTCTTTACGGTCCGTGCGATTAGCTGCCATCAGGAGAGCCTTTACTGTAGCACTACGTCCTTGCGATGAAATCCACCCTTTTATACAATTTAGTGTAGGCCCTCCATCTAAGCCTTGCAATTTTTCTTCCATACCAGCTGGAAGATTAAGCTCTTCGTAAAGTCTACGCATAACAGAGAAATGAGGAAAATAAGGACAGAATGATCCTGTGGGTCGGTTTTGTGAACTGCAAAACTGCACAATTGTTGTTTTTTTGCAACCTACTCTCGACGTTCTACTTTGTTATAAAAACAAGGTCAGCACATGGTCTTTTTGTTGCCTGTTTTTTCAAGGATCATTTTGGCAACCAGTTAATTGTTCGTTGTTAAGCTGAGATTTAGAGGTCGCTGGAATTACGACCTTAGTTTCCTTAAGTTCTCGCTGTGTTGAACTTATTGTTGAAAGTTATTAAAGGTGAAAGGTTGTGACAACATCAGCCAACGACGAATGTTGAGGATGAATGCGGGAAGCACAGAGCCCTTTCCCCTCCCCCCTGGAAGCTGCTATATTTAGCAACTATTCTCCGATGTGGAGGTGGCTGGTGGTGGATATTTGCTGAGCAGCGAAGCGGCGAGGTCAATATCCACCACTAGCCAGTCCTACACTGAGGTGAATAATTGTTTTAGTATATTCTAAAACAGTGAGATAATATAGCACAAAAAGATGATTTTAACTCATGATTAGAACATTTTCGGGCCCAAATTTCGCGCGAATTGCTCGGACGTGAATAATTAACAATTATTCCATGAGCGCGCGTTGGATATGAGATGGTAAATAGCCAACGAGGCGCGTAGCGCCGAGTTGGCTATAACCAGTCTCATATCCAACAAGCGCGAATGGAATAATTGTTTTATTAAATTCCTTAAACCCCAAAAGTTTGGAAGTACGAAATACGAGCGAAAAAAGGGAGAAAATCCTAGCGAAATCCAAAAAACGTGATGAAGATGCGATGATGTGTAATGCCTGGTGGTCAGACAGACGCAGGCTCATCGCAAAAACATTTCTCACCTTTTCGCGTACTTCTAAGCTTCGAAATTGATCCAAACTTTCCCCAAAAACGCTTTTCTTCTGTTTTATGCCAAAAGAAATTTCGATTTCTGGTGTAAAAAATTTAGCTTAGCAACGTTTAGCGCAATCATTTACCATATATGGTCAAACTAAGTGAACCAATCAGAGCACGAGAATTGCATTATCCGAGGTTGAGAATTTAATAAACTCCGGATATCCTTTGCTATTCATCTCCGAGCAATTCGCGCGAAATTTGGGCCCGAAAATGTTGTAATCTTTGCAGGAATAAATGAGTTAAAATCATCTTTTTGTGCTATACTATCTCACTGTTTGAGTATATACTAACGCAACTATTCACCTCCACTTCGGTGAATAGTTGTTAATTATTCCAAGAGCCCGCGTTGGAAACGAGATGGTAGATAGCCAAAGAGACGCGTTGCGCCGAGTTGGCTATTATACCAAAAAAAAATCTCGTATCCAACAAGGGCGAATGCAATACTTGTGTTATTAAATTCTCAACCTTCGGTTTTGCAAAAGTTTATCTAAGTTTAAGCAACGACCGGAAAGTGAGGTGACTTTCGGGCGCCAAAAATTTTATAATGAGCGACATTTGCCGCATTCATTTCCATATAAGGTCAAACGCAGGTATAACGGCTGATAAATGATGGGGGTAGTTTCCAAAGAAACTGTGGTGCTGCGTCGGTTGGGAAGTAGTATACAAAAGTTTGGTTTTATCAACGGAGTTGATAATGTAAATTGGCCACCGTACAGAGATTCTTAAAGCTGACGTTTCGAGCGTTAGCCCTTCGTCAGAGCGAGTCGACGACGAAGCTAAGTATCGAAACGTCAGCTTTTAGAATCTCTGTACGGTGGCCAATTTACATTATCAACTCCGTTGATAAAACCAAATTTTTGTATGACGGCTGATAACCGAGATCCAGTGAACCAATGAGAAAGCTAGAATTGCATTATCCGAGGTTGAGAATTCAATAAAAAAGGATATCCGGTTGCCAACAAGTGCGCGCGTTCAACGCTATCCACTGTTTTAGTATGTACTAAAGTCTATTATTTTAAAGTACACAAGGTCAGCACACTAAAAAGTGTGTAAGACAAGAAGCCATGATTTCTGACGAGAAATTTACAAAGTTAGCGTATGGCTGACACTTCTCTCTTTTTTCCCAGAGTGTTTGCTGGCCTTACTTTGTTTTTTTGTGTTGGCTGGCCAAGCCAGACAAATTATTACTGTTGTGGTCAATCTCATCAAAAGTGCAACGGTGGCACACAACTGGCAAACACTATTTGATAAGCTCGAGATTGAAAAGCTAGAAGGTTGTTTCAATCACCCAAAAATTCTGATAAGAGCAACTTTTCTAAACTTTCGCAAGTAGAAGTCTTATTAAAAGCAATACAGTACAGCTGTAGTCTCTACTGGAACTTTTAAAGAATCTTCTTCAAACCTTTTCCATCCATTTCCCCAGACATCACCTTCATCCATAAGTTTAGCAAATTGTTTTAAGTACTCTGGCCTAGAGCTTAAAACATCTTGTACCAATGATTCTAATTCAAAGTTGTCCGTGGTTTGTATCGGCATTTTTTCATCTGCTGAAGACCCTAAAAAAGAGCTCGTGAATTAAAAAGTGTACTTTCACTGTTACGTTTGCTTTTAATGTGCTTTTCATAAAAATGCAAACTCTGAAGTTTGAGTTATGAACAACTGCTTCCTTTTCTACTGTCAACAAAAATAATTTATAATATAATTACAGTTACAAACTCAGCGCAGACTTTCAAACAGCAACTGACAAAATTGGAACAAAATCCACGAATTGGTACACAGGATGTGACGTGACAGGTTATAGTGGCAGTGACAAGTTAAATGATGATCGAACTTTGAACTGTGAGAGCCTGTGTGGTGTAACTAATACAAGGCACAGTAACTCCAAGACGATTATTCATGGTAACTTTCATTAACTTTAAAGGTTATTTGTACTTATCCTGAGAACTCACCCTATCACCTTTAATCAGGACTATAGTTTTTTTTGGGAGCCCTGCAACACCATTTACATTTCATCATGGACTTTAACAAGCTTTGTCTGTCAAACAATACACCACTTAAGCCCAATTACCGTAAATGTTGATGTGCTAACATATTCTTTTGTACCCTCAAAGTAGAAACAGCTAGTAACCAACAAAAACAGCAACATCAATGAAAATGATACCTCAAAAGATTACTTTCCCGAACCATAAGTACTATGCGATTAATTTCCATCTCATTCTAGATGTCCAATGTCGGCCGCTTTAACCCTTTGACTGATTTATAGACTTGGGTTAATAATTACAAAAAAACTTGACAACGAATGATTCAATGTTGTATGCTCACGCTGCATTAAAACATGCAAAATTTGGCAAAGAAAATTGACTACAAATTGTGAGACAAACCATCACACGTCTTATTATTTATTTACCACTGACAGCAATGGCCAATAATCAACTCTTTTACGATAAACAGTACGTTTTGAAAACCTTAATTAGTTTACCTTTTAGTCCTGCGTCTTTAGCAAGGTTGGAGGCCATTTTTGGATTGACGCTGTATAGTTCTTGCACGAAACTCTTGAATGCATGGGGGCCTTTTCTGGGAAGAATATCAGTCAACAACATATCAACCCTTTCAGAGGCCAGTCCTGTGTCATCAAGGAGTTCTTTGTCATGGTCGTCCAGTAAATGCATTGAATGAAGCCTTCTGACCACATCGTCTACCTTCATGTCATGTAAAACCTTAGCATTACTAAGGTCAAGGAGGATCTGTCTGTGCTTGCTTGACATACCAACATCATCTTGTACAAAGTAACAAGAAAGTAACAACAATAATGAACATCAACTGTTTTTTGTTCATCGTGAATTTCCCGGGAGAGAGAAAAATACAGAAACAGACTGTTTCCATGGTAATGGTCCATACTGTAAAATCCCAATGGTAAACCAGCTAAGCAGAGTGATCCATTTAGCCCGAGAATGCCATAAAATAAAATGGAGTGTTTTCAAAATTACAAAAAAAAGATACTGAGCACTGAATCAGTTTTATAGACATTTTCCAAGAATAGGTCCGCAATGTGTACACATGGGGGCTCAAGTGTGACTAATATGGAATCAATTTTCAAAATTTGTTTTCAATTTAACAAGGGCTCTAGCCAGGCCTTCTGATAGGGTGCGATGAAAAAATGCAAATTGTGCGAAATTTGCAGGGCAGATTATGCGATTAGAAAGGCCAATTATGCGATAAATATTTTAAATTATGCGAATTTTTTCTGAGCAATTTTAAGCTTGTTTTTCAAGGTTTCAGGATAAAAAAAAACACGTTTTTACTGCCCTAAAGACATTTTGAACACAAGGGAACAGTAATTATGAATCTTGATCGACATTAGTTGGGACAAGTAAAAAAAAGCGGTCTTCTGCACTATTGGTGCACCAAGTTAAAAGTTGAAAGGGCACAGCTAACATGCCAAATGAATGATCAATAATTATTAATATTCCTGTATGCTACGACTAGCTTTTTAAACTTTGTTTTTGTGTGCAGTATTATATTTCTGAACAGATTTGCTAATCTGAACAAAGGGCGTGTTTGTGTTACACCGATTGGCGACTCTTTAAGAATGATACTCGTACCAGGCCCTCCACATGCAAAATAACGCCTTGAACTTCGAATATTTATGAAATTGTAACAAAGGCTTTTTAGCCGTTTTCCAAGGTAAATTATCTTAAAAATGGCGTATTTATGCAGGAAATCCTAAGAAACTTGTTGATTTATGTTTTATTTTATGAATTTTGTGCGTTCTTTTTTGTGATCAGATGCGATTTGAGGTCGATTGTGTGAAATCGCACCATCGCGTAATATCAGAAGGCCTGTTAAGACTATCTACCAACAGGCAAACCAAGGCACTTGCCTCAATCGTTATTTTTCGTTTAAAATTGTTAATTCTCTTCTGGCATCAAAAAGACCTAGGAAAAGTATTTAATCAGTGGCTGAGTGGTAATTACTGGGTTGCCTATGGCAAACCCAGTCGAGGTCTGCGTTTAGTTTGTTTGTTGTTTTTTTATTTATTTATTTTATTTTTTTTGGGTTTTTGTTTTTTTTTTCCCGTGTCGGTAAAAATCTTGCCTGTCACTCCCCTGGTAAGTGGTGTCTTTGTGCATAGAGCCTTCTGCGCGTATTTTCTTAGGATCGAGAGGGTAGTGGAACTGCGTAGATTTCTCTGGCGGACACAGTAGAATCATTAACTTAGCCTGCAATGGCGTCGAAAGTCATGTAACGCGAATGGCGTTTTAGCGGATTCTTAAACAAAATATACCCTTATGGAGCTCAAAAATGGAAAGTCAGTTGGATAAACTAGGCAGGAATCTCAAAAGCGACGAGTACTGGACTTCGGCAACAATCTATCGCCCGTCGAGACGAAATCAAAGTGAGCTGTATTTACCTGAAGTACATGGTAATTTGACACGATTGAGTTTCTTGTCTTCACGCACGCAATGAAATATAAAGAGGTTTTCGCCTCTAAGAGCAAATATGTTGTTTGTTTCAATAAATTTTTCGCTGGAAAAGGATTCTGTGGTATTTTCTGCCTTTGTGACTTATAATATCATGTTGTGTATTGAATTTTCGAGCTTAGGTTGAAATGTGATATGAGAGAAGTTTTTTAGTATTGCTCTGTGAGCAGGAAGGGTTCACAGGCCTGTTGGAAGCGTGCTTAAGTTTCAACAAAATGAGCCCCAAAATCAGTGAAAACTTGTGACGCAGATGAATAAAGTAGCTGCTATTTCCAAAATGATGGAATTACCTGGTGATAAATAACGTCGTACGCGTCTTGGTGAGTAAATTTTGACTTTGCATAAACAAGAGTTGGGCGATTGTGATCTTTGTTTTGACTTCGCTCATTTCATTGTCAAACTTTATAACACTTGACAGAAAAAGAAACTTACAAAAACCCGGTATCTTGCCATCATTTGACACAGATGCGCGATGCTTCACTGTTTGGCGAGTAAACATGCCGCGGACGTAACTTAATCACGGCGCCCGCTGAATTCCGGCCATGTCACTTTTGATTTTGCAATTTACTTGAACGTAGCAAAAATCTCCCAAAATGTTTGTCGCTGATCGTAACTTTTTATATTCTATGTTCACGGTTCAAAATTAATGTTGTTTTCATGTCGTAAATATTTTATTCTCGATCGACCGTCCCGGAAACTTCCTTCTACTCTTTCTAAAAACTGTGTATCAATAGTTATTTGCTTTTTCATCAATATTTGTTTCGCATAAAGCAAGCTAGCAAAATCTGTACCTTGCTGAGTTCGCATTTGTTAGCGTTAATAGTATTTTCGGTCAGATGCTTCTGTTTTTTTTGTGAGGGGTTCATTGTTTTGGTTTCCCATCCTAACACTAACCCCGCTCAACAGGGCTTAACTTCAGTGAAGTTTAGTATTACTAAGCTGTCAAATGCTCACAGGGCACACTTGTGGTGAAAAGAAGTTGTCAGGGAACTCGAAAATTATCAACATGTCAGCCCAGAAGCCACTGTTTCTCGCTTCTCTTTTATTTGTTATTCTTCAGAGACTGGAATGCTGTATTTCAATACCACACAATTCAGTGCCTTCTGATTTTCTGTAGCACGTACCACAGGCAACCCAGTGTATGCTTCAGGGAAGCATCTCGTTTAATTTTGTTTCGGCTATGCAAATCCCTTAAATATGCATGTCAATTTTTTATAAATTTGCCATAAAATTGCTGAAAACTGAAACTGTTTTGATACCAGTAGTTAGCAAACAACAGCTATAGTTAAGCTGTCACAAACAAACTTCCTGTACAGTTCCCACGGCCTGCTCCCGTCTGACCTTGTAGCTCAGTCGGTAGAGCAGCGGAGATCTAACCTGAAGGTCGTGGGTTCAATTCCCTCCCTGGTCAGAGTTTTTCTCTGTCCTTGTCAGTAGGGCTAATGCTCACATTGTTCATATGGGATAGAAATCGAGCACTTCACATTACACTCTACTGAGTTAACTCTGTTTAAAATATAAGTGCTACACAGCCAACATTTGTATAAACGTAACCTTTCCTTGTACTTGTACATGTCCATTGCCATGACTTTAACATCTTCAGTTCCCACAGCCTGCCTCCGTCTGTCCTTGTAGCTCAGTCGGTAGAGCAGCGGAGATCTAACCCGAAGGTCGTGGGTTCAATTCCCACCCTGGTCAGAGTTTTTCTCTGTCCTTGTGTGGGCCCAGTTCCATCACTAGGGCTAACGCTCACATGGTTCATATGGGATAGAAATCTAGCACTTCACATTACACTCTATTCAGTTAACTCTATTTAAAATATAAAGTGCTACTGCGTGACGGCCAACGTTTGTATAAGCGTAACCTTTCCTTGTTCTTGTACAGTACTTGTTTTCTAATGTATTTTATCTACTGTTGTATTTGTATTATCTAAACAGGTCTGAATATTACTATGTGGATGTCTAAAACAACACCACAAATTATATTATGATGAGATTCATTGTAAATATCTATCCATAATGCTTCATAATCATTTGTTGTTCTACTAAGATCAGTCCTGATAACAGATTTCAGATTATTGTTTATTAAGATATTGCATCACAACAGCGAAATGTCAAAACGTTAAATCCCTACTGAAAAGATCAGAAGCGTTGTAATCCTTTTCTGATGGAAACCCACTGTGACTGTTACCTGTCAAGCCTCAAGTGTAAACAGAATTGATAAGATTCACACCTGACAGAAATCGTAATTAATAAGCCTTGCACAACTTTGAAAAACCTAATTATATTATGTGAGCATCTTGATTCAGAGACCTGGACTGGAGTGGAAGCTGAATTTGCTGCGTTTTAACTAGTCTTCTTAGCAAATGTTTCAGACAAATTTGCATGGACATTCTGTCGGAAGGAATGAAGAATTTGAAGCACCAATAACCAAATAAATGGCCTGGCAAATTTTTCGCAACACCAGGCGAAACTGCAGCAGTGATCGCAACATCAAAAGCCTTCCCCTTTGGAAACTTACTGCCCTTAAAATCCAGAAAATTTACCCTATGGGATATTTGGGTTTACGGTACAAGAACAGGCTCAACAATTATAGGACTATACATGTGTACGTACCAGTCGACGACGTTTAGGCGAGTTAATTGGAATGAAGACAGCAGAGAATACCTCTCACCTTTTATAAAATTAGAAACATCGATCCCTGACTGTTCTATTAGAGGTCTTGCAAGGTGCTTTTGCCTTTTATTCAATGCACCAACGAAACATTCGAACGCTTTGGGACCCTTTCTTGGCAGTAGCTCTAAAATGGTTTCTGCTTGGTTTTTCCTTGAACTTCCTGATTTCACCTCGTCGCGGTCATCTTCGTCGAGAACTTCTGCTAAGTCATGTAACAGTTTCAAAGGTTCTAAGTCCCTTACAAGGTAAGGAAAATTCTTTCGTAAGATCGCTCTGTGTTCTTCATCCATTGTGGGAAGTGAGAAATATGTTCTTATGGCGGAAGTACGAATGTGGCTACAAAGTCTTGGAAGTCAGTTCGGTGATACCATAATTTACATTTCCTTTTTTTCCTGAATTGATTATTTAGTCATCAGGAAAGATAGGGACGATTTCCAGCCGGTTTAAGCCAGATATTTTGTTATAAAAACACTGTGTTCTGCGAAGCGAAAAGACCAACAGATCTTTAAACGCTCGATGCAAACCCAATTAGTTTTGACGTCGTGTACAGAACAGAATATGTCCCTACTGTGGGTGTTTTCAATATGGCGGAAAGATAACGCTCATTTTCGTCAGATTTTCTGTAGTCTCCTAAACATGCAGTGTGCATTGGTCCTCCATACTTTGGTCAGCGACGCTGGAAAGTGCAATGAATTTCTGCCGGCTAAAAAAAAAAGAACAAAGGTGTGGAGAAAAGTGCTTTACGAGGACCAGGGTGTTCCAGACAACTATGTGGACGAATCGTTTTTGGACGAAATGAAGAAAAACTGTGAGTATGAAGGAAATGGGAGGAGTAGCAGACTGTAGGAACCAACATTATCTTGTTACGAAATGCCAGTCACACTTATTTCTGAATAAAGCTTAAGTGGGTAGTTTCTAAAGAAACTGTGGTGCTGCATCGGTGGGGAAGCGAAGTAGCACACAAAAATTTGGTTTTATCAACGGAGTTGATAATGTAAATTGACCACCGTGTCCTCGTACCTAACGCTCGAAACGTCAGCTTTTAGAATCTCTGTACCGTGGTCAATTTACATTATCAACTCCGTTGATAAAACCAAATGTTTGTGTACACTTATTCCTGAACGTTTGCTTAACGTTACGTATTTATTGAGCATTAATATAGACAGCTGTAATTATAAGCTTGAGCGGAGCATCTTGCAACTTAACTCAATCAATTTAACAGGAAAGGAAAGTGTCAAGTCTACTAGCGCTGGAGCACTAATTGGGGACACACTGTAAACTGAAATTAACAAATTAAAGCAAATCAAATGAAATATTGGTTTTTGAGGAGAGGAAAAAACTGAAGTGCCCAGAGAAAAACCTCTCGGAGCAGAGTAGAAACGAACAAATGCAACCCACATTTAACGCTGAGCCTGGGAAGGGAACCCAGGCCACATTAGTGGGAGGCATGTGCTCTTACCACTATGACGTCCCAGCACCCCTTAAGAATTCAAAGCGATATTTCTCTACAAGGAACTGGTTATGTTTAAAGAGTATGGAATGCTGGCTCTTCCTGATGGAAAAAAGGACGAAATTAAACTCATACAGTAAACTTAAGAAATCAAAATGTCAGCAAAGAAAATGAAGAAAAACTTGAGAAGTTATTCACACAGTTCTCAGCTAGAACAATAGATATATAGATGTATTTGTCCATTGTTAATATTAGCTGAGCTTGAACAACAACAAGAACAAGAGGCAAAAGGAGTGTTATGGCAGCAAGTAGTGCATACACTACCTGCTTTGTTGTACCTTTTACATGTAGAAATACACTCCAGACTGATTTGAAAATACAAGCTAAGTAGGAATGGGCAGGGGATACAGAATCTCCTGTGGTTCTCCACAGATGCTCAAGCCATGGGAATTCTCCAGCACAAACCTTGATTATGTGTTATTTTGAAATTATAGATTTTAGAGAGATTGTTTTCTTGAGACTGCATGAGTGAGTGGTTATTGTTTCGTGCAAGATATATTTTACCTCTGGACTACATACACAGGCATTTGTGTTTTTGCGCTAAAATAGACATATCAAAATTGTTATCTGTAGAATCAAAACGATTTTTTAAAAATCATTATTTTGTAGTAAACACAAGAACCTATCAGTTCTGGTCAGTTGTGTGGGAATCTGGAGCAGTGTCCCAACAAATTAGCAGGTGCATATTATAATATTGTTATTATAATACACTTTTTGTCTTTTAAAAATTAATGTTCAGCAAGACTTTTTGTTCAGTGTAAAGTGAAGGCAATTATCAGTGTTATTGTGCTACCCTGATTGCATACCGTAGTTTAATAGCCCCTTGTAATTAGAGTCGCATGCATTTTGATTAAACCTTGCAAATTTTTCAATGTGGCAGACTGAGGCCCGGTGGTTAGGGCGCTTGCCTTCAGACCCAGTGATCCTGGGTTCAAAAACTGTAACAGTTCTGACTAGTTAAATTGAATTTTGATCCTGGAAGTTGCTTGTTCAACTTCTCGGCTGTAATTATATTGTAAATAGCCAACTGGTTTGCCTGCGGCCAGTTGGGATTCTTAACAGTTGGAGGTGTGCTTGTTCTGTTGTGTCTTGATTGTGTTTCATCAGCCCTGAAAAGCCTCTGTAGGGAGTGGTCAATTAAGTACATGTATCTAGTAAGTAATTCAGTACGAATATGTTTTTCCTTTGCCTTAGCTATAGCCTAGAATGTGTGCCATTTTTGTAATCTAGTTTAGATTTCTTGTGGCATAATTTGTTTGTTTTAGTATCACAGTATGTCTGAGTAAAATAATTTGTATGAGTAATCAAAGAAATTATGGTATACTGTAACTTTACATACGGTACTTCATTTGTTGTTTTTAATAGTTGTTGGACTGAACAGACTCCCTTTGGCTTTTTTTGTTTGTTTTAGTATCACAGTATGTGTGAGTAGAGTAATTTTATTGAGTGCATGCATGGGTCATTTTTATACTGAAATGTTTGGAAATCAAAGAAATTATGGTATAACTTTACATACATGTAAAGTAACTGTACTTCATATGTTGCTTTTTATGCTTGTTGCACTAGACAGACTCCTTTTGGCTTTTTTTAGTGTTGCAATGTTTGTCACAGTCTTTGTGTATATGGATCTTGGTCTTTTATCGCCGTCTGTCTTACTTGCACTGGCCTCAGTGCTAACTTTCATTGGCTATGTCTTGTTTGATGCCCTGGATGGTGGAAGGCTGAGATTCCAATCTGAAAGGACTAGTAAGTGGTTTTACTGTTTCATGCTCTTGACTGCAAGTATATCAAAAGTGAAAATATAGACGAGGGCCTGCAGCCAGGATGAATCATCTTAAAACTAACAAATTGTTCTCTGGTTAGGAGTATTAAAAGGCACAAACTTTTGACTGCCAGAACTGCAGTCTTCATTTAACCTATTCAAGACTGCAGTTCAGGCAGTTGAAAGCCTTAATATCTTCCATGTTTATAAGTTCTCTGTGGGACGTTAAAGAACCCACACACTATTCAAGAAGAGTAGGGGATGAAGTTGCCGTTAGTGTGTTCTTTCCAGCAGAAGTGGCCATCTTGGCGTAATGTCTCTAAAAAGGCTTGTGGTGTATTCATGAGGCCACCAAAGCAAAAAAACAGCCATAAGTCAAAAGGAGTGCTGGGGCATGTAGGTGTAGAGGTATAATTAACAATTATTCTACGAGGGCAATGCAATGCACACCCTAACACCCTCCTCCTTTTTTGGAACCTCATACAGCAAAAATAACACAACAAAGACTCTTAACTTCAGTATATTTGATAAGGGTAAGTAGCATCACAGTCTTAGGCTAAGGCATCCTTCAGATAATACAATGCTGAATGCACATGAATGCCTAACTAGTGTGTTTAAGCTGCCAGAACGTTTTTGGTATGGCCAGTGTTCAGAGAGAGTTATGAATACTGCAGTGTCAATGCGGTAATCACAAGTTTAGGCGGACGTTAGCCCTACTAATGGAACTGGGCCCACACAAGGACAGAGAAAAACGCTGACCTGGGTGGGAATTGAACCCACGACCTTAGGGTTAGATCACTGCTGCTCTACTGACTTAGCTGCAAGGTCAGACGGGAGCAGGTCGCTGGAAATTTACGATGTCAATTTCACGGCAATAAATATGTACAAGTACAAGGAAGGGTTACGTTTTTGCAAACGTTGGCCATGTACATGTAGCACTAATACACTGTATTTCAACTGAATTAACTATTGGAGGGTAATTTGAAGTGCTATTTTCTCCCCATGTAAACCATGTGAGCGTTAGCCCGAGCGTTAGGGGTGGAGTTCTCGGGCAAGTTGGAACTTGGTTGAAGGCCAGCCGTGGATAATTATCTTCTTCAGTTCACTCAGGTTAGGGTCCTGTGATGTGGAGTATTTGATATCTTCCGAAGTCTGCGAGGTGATCCGTGGGTTTGGCAGAAGGCTGTCAATTACAAGGCGAAATACTATTTGCTTTGAGTCATTAGTAGTAAGAAGTGTGGCCCTTGGGAGCCTATCAGCCAAAGAGAGTGAAGTGCCTTTTTGATTAGTGACTCTGATATGATAGCGTTGAAGGCGCTTCATCATATTTTGGAGGCGACGAGGAGCTGCATGGAGTGGTTTTTTAAAGATTTTTTCTTAGGGTTGGTGATCAGACGGGACAGTGATTTCACGACCATATATCCACTGGTCCCATTTGTCGCAGGCTGCCACAATTGCAAGACATCCCGACAGTCTTTTTCCATCTGAGCTCACAGCCCTTTATTTGGGCGTAGTTTGCAGGCGGTGTTCGCAACGGGCTGGAGATGACCCGAATCATCTGGTTGGAGGGCAGCACCAAGCTCATTTTGCGACACATCTGCGTGAGGGGTGATAGGCTCATTGACATCAAAATAGGCTAGGCAGGTTGAAGCTCCTTAGCTTTTCCAAAGGCCTTTTCGTGGATTTCTGTCCAAATGAATTCTCCGTCTTGTTTTGTGAGGTCGAAAAGGGGCTTGATAGTCGTTGATAGATGTGGGCAGACGTGACTAACTAAAGGTAATTAACTGTGCCATAGAATCGCATCAGTGCATGTTTGTCTATGGGAACTGTCATGTCTGGGGTCAGGTTTTACACCCTCTTCAGAGATAACGTGGCCCATGAAGGTGATATTGGAGAGCTTGAACTTTTTTCTGGTTGAAAGTGAGGTCTCTCTGACCAGCCCGGTTCATTAGGGTGTGAATGTGTACATCGTGGTTTTTGTCGGCCTCATCTTTGGTGTGGCCTTGAGCCAGCTACGCAGTAGACGCCTTGCAAGCCATCCAGAGCTTCATGCATTCATAGCTGGAATTCTTCTGAAGCACTGCTGTTTCCATACTGAGAACGTTGTCAGCAGTATCTGCCCCAAGGTGTGTGCGTGACAGCGCGGTGTAGCAGCTGATCCAAAGATAACTCGCCATTGGTTTGCAACCCTGACCTCAAACAATAGCTGAAACAATAGAAAGAATGACATATCATTGTTTCCTGCAAGGGTTGGGAACCAATGGCGAGTAATCCTTGGATCAGCTGCTACACTACTGGACAGCGCACAAGCTGGCTTTCTCTGTGAGTTTTATCTGTGTGAAGCCATCAAGAGCATCGAAGATGGAGAAGTTCTTGTACCTCTTGCCTGCAAGTTGAAGTTGTATTTCTCGAATAGTTGGTATTTGGTAGCGTGGAATGATAATGGCCTTGTTCACAGTCTGGCTTGGATCCAGACATAGACGTATTTTGGTTGTGCCATCGGGTAGGATCCTTCCCACGGACTTGCATGTTGCTGCACCAATTGGTGGGGTGGTCAACTCTTTTCAGTTTCCCACTTGCCACCATTTTGTCTAATTTTTCCTTGACCTTTTTCAATTTTGCTACCGGTATTCTGTGTATGCCAGCGTGGCATGGGGTGACTTTGGGATCTTGATTGAAATCCCCGTGTCTCAAAGTGAGAAGGTCCCTCACAAGTGAGGGTGAGTTTTCCTATGGGATGAATGGCTTGGCCAGAGTCAGGGTGGATCCTTGCATAGGATGGTTCCAGGAAGTTGGTAGGTGATATCTTTGCTGGCGTAGACAGAGTATGGAAGGGTGTTACTGGATGCATCGGAGTCTACTTGTATCAGTTCCTTTACTTTTTTTTCACAGTGAACAGAGATGGGGTGCCAGGCGAAGGATTTGCCCTCCTTATGGGTGGGAGGGGTTTCCGTGGTCGGCAAGAATTAAGAAGAAGTGGATGACATAGTCATCATCATCATCATTATCATCATCATCATCGCAGGGGAGGTTCACCGGGAGGGGGGGATGTCCTCTCAGGTGGTGAGCTGTTTCTCTGCGTTTGACAAGTGGGCGTCTACCAGGGCTCCTTTGTTTCCTTTCAAATTCTGCCTTGAACCGGTCTTTGGGGGATCTGCACACTTACGAAGGTGGCCTGTTTTTTTCGCGGAGCGTTCCTTAGGGGATGTCTTGGGCCTCCACACCAGCCGTACTTTGCTCGCGAAGGAGGGTGAGGTTCGCTTGTCATGTGATGAACTTGTTCTTCCAATGACAGGCTGGCAGATTGCATGATGGCTATGTTAGTGTTGTGGGCAGCTTCCCAAGAGTTTGCTCGAGCGAGCTGTTGTTCAATTGTGTACGCGGTTTTACCGTCCTCTTTGTGGTGATGCAGGATTAGTTCCCTCAAATTCTTGTTGTGGACTCCGGTGCATTAACGGTCCCACATTAATTTCTGTAGCGGATTAGTCATATCTGCATACCTGGTTTTCTTGGCCATTGTTGGAATTCTTGTTTCGAAGTTGGTTATAGATTCCGAGGGTTTTTGTGTATAGTTAAAGAAAGCGAGTCTTCGTGGCATGACATCGTCTTGGCCAACAAAGTGCTCTTCAAGGCGTGAAAGAAGTGAAAAACGCTAAGATGGATGTCCTTTATTAGTTATAATCCCATAATGCAATGCACAACCTAACAGAGTCGCCGAATCCTGTTCTTTTCTTCGCTGTCTTTCATACGAAATTGAGTTGAGTTTTGGCTTCAGTTCTCCTTTAATTGTAGTCCAATGAAACACAAAGGACAAGATTAAAGTGGGATACTGCTATTGACGATTATTAGGCCCTGAGGTAAACACCTATGATCCATAAGTATTGCATGGGTAACGTGCTAATTGTAGAGCACTTACAGATGCAATGTCAATCATCATGTACATCACTGTCAAATTTACCATGTGGCGCGATAATGAAAACCGCTGGCCATGGAGTGACTCCCCGCTTATTCCCCCGGTACAGGATGCGAAGACTGTGACTCCTGGTCATTAGGCAACGGAAAAACTCAGTATGGATCTCGAACTCGGTTAGTAAGAGGTATTTTATCTTGCGCACTTGTATTATTGTAGGAATGGATGACCTCAAGACTTGTTTGTTGGTGCTAATCTCAGTACTTGTGTTATCTCCTGTTTTAAAAACCTTGACGGATTCCATAAGCACGGACACGATATACGCCATGACTGTAAGTAAAGTCCCTTCAAAGGTATTCATCCTGCAGCATGATTTTGTCTTTATTATGTTAGGCGGAAGTAACTGTTGTGAAATACTGTCTTTTGATAGAAACTCGCCTGGATGTTACAGGATATAATTCCGAGAAAACACAACCACTAAACTTTAACGGGTAACATGCCTGGCTTTCCCAGACTGAACACAGGGCCCCATGGGATGGCCAATAACACGGTTTCCGGTTGGTAACGATCTCCAACAACAACAACAACAACAACAACAACAGCAAGTTTATTTCTTTCTTAAAAAGGTTAAATAACAATTAAGAGCGAGCTGCAGGTAGGATAGCTAATCGAGTCAAATGCACTACAGTAAAATGTCAAACAGGAAAGCAGGAAACGGCATGATCAGTTAATATTCCCAAGAACTGAATGTTGTTGTTTGAAAGTTTCTTGTTCATGTGATAGAGCACTTTCAGTTGATGGTACCATTTGACAGAAAAATCGCTGCGAATTTAAGGGTGCGTTCGATTGACCGTAATCCGGAATAGGAATACATGGAATATAAGTTGGAAATCCTTTGTTTTTGCGGAGATTCACATTAAAATTGTCAAACATTTGTTAAAATGCTATTTTAAACGTAAATTTATCATCCTTGCAGCTTCGAAATGCGCCAAACATACTTTTTTAGTCATCACTCCAAGTATTCTTATTCCGGAATAGGGTCAATCGAACGCGCCCTAATTTTCTGCTTAGGGGAATAGTTGGATATTTTCCATCAAAAGAGCATGATTTAGCAAATGGTGCAGTGAAATAGTCCGGTTTCGAGTTCGCCATGACCGCTGAATAAAAGCACTGAGAGCGCGTTTTTACAGCTAGGGTTAACCTTCATCTAAAGTGAACATATTCACAAATTCCAGCGAGAAGATGACCTGTTTACAACTCTGTCTACTGTTTAATTTTCAAATTTTAGGCAGCTTCCCGCCGGTTTTTGTGAATACTTTACATTAGGTCGAGACTAACCCTGTATCAATGTGTCATTGGTGTTTGTATTCAGCGGCAATTCTAAAATTCGAGAAGGGTCTATTTCAGTCAGTAAAGCTGATAGTATTTTCTTGAGGTTATCCCTTCCTTAAAAGAGGTCGGTGAAAATGACTTCCCTTTTTGTTGCCTAACTGGAAATTAAAAAAAAAGGTTTCCATATGCCGATTCAGTACTAGTTTCAAACATAGTTACGTAAACTACGATTCAAAGCTAACAGTTTGGAGATTGTTTAAAGCGAAATAGCACTATAAATTTTAAGAATAAGCTTTTTATTTCTAAAAGAAATCTATTCGACTGCTTTAGAGCAGCAACTCAGAACTATAGACAGTTTTGCTCATCGATCGATGTCTCAACTACGCACCTCAATCGCACCTTTTTAGGTACCAGTTAAAATTATTAATACTAACCTCCTGTACATCTTCTAGAAATTGTTCTTCCACGTTTTCGTCTTCTTCTAAAATGGCCATTATCGCGTCGAAATCGTCTGCAAATATGAAGTCTCGGTAGCCAGACACCATGTTTCTTTATACCTTGTTTATACTGATCACGAAGCTTCTGTGCCCGGTCGTGATCACGTGACGGTACGGTTCAAACTGCAATCGCAAACAACGGGGCTTCCTTCTGAAGTTTGCCGCCCTTCCTAACCATCTCCCTCCATTAACTATGTTTCAAACAATTGCAACATGTTGCCGAGTCAAAATTCGCACGAAAAATCGTCCGCGGGACTATTCTACACGGTGTTCGATTGTTGCGCGAAAAGTCGCCGTTGCAATTTTTCCCGTGCATGTAACACTCCCTGAACGTGATAAGGGAAAGGCTTATATTGTAATGCCCTTATCAAAAAGAAATGGCTGTCATGATTTTATTGAAATAAATGTATACATGTGAAGTGCGTGGGATAGACAACAGAAAGAAGTGATCATAGCATGCATTTACATGTAACTGGACTGAAGTGGTTTCAACGGGTTTCGAATCCATGACCTCTGCGAATCTACCAACTGAGCTATGAAGCCACTCAGTTGGGAGCAGGTCAATTTGTTGAGCTCATGTGTTCTGGTGATTTTTTTTGGACAAATGTAACCTCTGTTAATAATTTTATCATTTGTCTTCCTCCCATTTTCAGACCTTCATGCTGGCCATGAATTTACTTCTCTACGATTATGGAACACGCGCTGCGATGTAAGTGTGAATCTAAAATAAGCTAAATCTAAAGGAGTTATGCTTAAACTAAGAATAAATATCGCTTAACGACCGACTTCGAGGGCCTGTCTGTAGGTTACTGACCGGGAAATGTGAAAACCACGGGCCAAGATTTGAACTGAGAACAAACAAGGGGGGCGTATTTTACAGTTCGAGGCGATGAAATTAGGTTAGTAAGATATTTCACGAATCAAGATACAAAAAGAACTTTTAAGTTAAGAATTTGTAAAATATCATTATTTGAACTGTTAAATGGACATGGAAAGAAACTATTGATTAATAGGCAACGTTAATTCTTATAATTAGCATCGGGCGAATCATCTTTGGTCCGGGCAAATCGCCTTCGGGCGAATCGACCGTAAATCCCCTTTCTCATATACGAAACGGAGTTGATAATGTAAATTGACCACCGGACAGAGATTCTAAAAGCTGACGTTTCGAGCGTTAGCCCTTCGTCAGCGCGAATCGAGTAATTATGGGTTGTGTCAAGTGAAGCTATGATCCTCGCAGTTATGAACGCAATTTTTGCAATCGTGGGTAGTTTTTGTGGTGGAGTAGGAGCTACGCTATTGGTAACATGGCAACGTAAAAACAGGAGTAGTACACATTAGTTAAATGAAAAGCGTTCGTTAATACCGTGGGGATTAAGGGTGCCGATGTGGAAGATGAATTTTTGTTCCAGATTCTTGCGGCTTTCCGCAGATAGCCATGTGTTTTTTGGAATGGTTAGGGAGATTAAAATGATGAGCGACTGGCTTAGATGCATCCCTTCTGCTTATGTTGTGTTAAACTTTTAAGAGTGCAATTTTATTCCAACCGTAAATGTTTCTTTGGGTGTGATAAGAATGAATGGAACTGTGGAATTGATTTCTTGACAGCGTCTGCAGATCCACGTCATTCAATGCGTCAATCTTTGCTTCAGTTTGTCTGGCATCCCGTCTTCCTTCTTCATGGCACGTGTTTGCAACTGTTACCTTTGCTATGCAGCTCTTCGCTCTTTTTCCTTCGCTGAGAAGACAGCTTAAGGTACTAAATGCGTTGTAAATCATCTTTCAGGGTTAATTCACAATCGATTGACGTCATTTCAGGGAGCTGAACTCTCCCTTTTCATAATTTTTATCTGAAACCTCCAAACCTTCAGGTCTCAAAGTTTTACTAGTTAAAACCTTGAAATTTGGATCCCAAACCTTGAAATTCGCAAGTGTTGAAAAACGGAATCAAAGATAGGCTCAATTACCAACCGCTGTTTTGGGAATGGAGCCCGAGCTCCTCCTCCCTCCTTCTCTTTCTCTCCGGAGACTTAAAGTAATGCTAGTTATGCTGAAACTGCCATGGTTAGTTCCTTGTCAGCAAAGAGTTGCTGAAAAACTAAGCAAATGTCACCGTTTGAAAAAGGCAACCACAGACTACATCATTGATTATCTCAAGTAAGGCAAACAAGTACCTTACGTGGCACTAATTTGTGTTCATCAAAGTGGGCTCTTCTTGCCTTTTTAGCGAGATTCAGGAACAGGAGAGTATTCGATTTTAGTCCAGATCACTGCATCATTCCGCCATCTTGAACACGTGCAACCGGGCACTTTATGCTCTGATTGAGCATGAGATCGAGGGTTGAAAGGCTCGCGCCAGATACTCAATAGAAGCACGTCCAAGCAGTCCAAAACTAAGGGATTGAGTTTATTTTGGGACATTTTTGCTTAAGATCACAACTCGTTGTTAAAAAAAAAGAGTGAGATTTAGAAGTGACACCTGAAACCGTGCGAGTTGGAAGGTGTGCAATATCACACTCACTCTTATTCAGTGACTGTTATTATCGATATCATTGTGTTTCCATAGGTGCAGCTTCCATCCAGTGACGTATTTGTAACATGGGTCTTAGTATTGGTTGCCATAGCAATGCTGTGGCCGCTGTCCCAATTGTTCGCAGTGCTGTTGGTATTGGTACACTTAGCTGTGACTTTTGTATGTCCGTTTTGGCTGATTAAACTTCAACGATTAAAAAAGTAAGGAGTATATAACATCTTTACTGTTGCCATTTTGCAATGCTTTTCAAACCTGTCAAAGCAACAACGACGTCGACAAGAGCGGTGATTCTGTACGCTCGACATGGGCTGTTCTCGGCGTGACAACGACATGAAGTGTCTAAATTTGAGGTTATGTTAGGGACGTAAGCTTTCGTAAACAATTTTCAATTTTCTCTTTAGAGACGGCACCGCCTTGTTAGCCAATGGGAAATCGGGATAGGGGGGCCTTTATATCCTATAAAGCGGTTTTCAATTGAGTGTCGTAAAACTAAAACCAAAGTAATTACTTTGGCCAATCAAAAAGGACGGAGACAATTCGGTAAACCAATCAAAACTCCAAGTAATTACAGGCGGCCGACACATAGCGCGGGAAAATGTGCACGCGCGAGCCACGATTGGTTTTGGTTTCATTTCTGATTGGTTGAAAAAGTGGCGCGAGAAGTTTGAACCAATCACTGAGTGAAGTAAATGCAAAACCAAAGCAATTCGCTAATTACTTTCGACAACCAATTTAAAACCGCTCTATCAAGTAATTTAATTGTCGTTAAAACCACTATAGGCGTAACCCAACGGAAAGGTATTTGCTATACTTAGAATGGCATCGTAAACAGGCTTTTCAAAGAGAATGAACGCGATTCTTCTCGCTTTTTCTCCGTTTAGTAATATTCATGGCCCTTGGGATGAAGCAGTTATCAAGGAAGAGCATTCTCCCAAACGTCAATGAACAAAAGCATTTGAAGGCATATATTATAAGAAGTGGATGCACGCCCTTCGACGAGAGAGTCGCACTTTGTTCGCAGCGGTACCAAGCATTAATGGCATCACACAGTCTATGCCCAGAGTGTTCGAAGGCAAGGAGCGCCACACTGGCAAAGTGCAACAACTCTTCAACGACTACTATATGTTCAACTGAAGACGTTTGCCTCGTTATGACCATATCATGTGTAATTTCTATCACACATTGTTTCGAGG
>NC_090870.1:63125430-63147930 GCF_036669935.1 Montipora foliosa
GGTCTCGCTTTAAAACTGAGGCATGCAGCAACTCGGAAATGGGCTATTGTGATGCTATAAGACGCGGAGTTTTTTTAAGGCTGCTCAAAACAACGATCAATAGCTCAAGGTTTTAGCTGAAATTGCAAAACGTTTTAAAGTTGTATTTATCAGAGGTAAGGCACGAAAGTAATTTATGGAATCCTTCGCGGGTCACCAGGCTTATGTTTAGAGAATCGAGAAATTTGAAGGACTTCAGTGGGACTTGATGCCATTGTGATATTTAGACGCGTATATTTACCTAAAGAAGGTTTTCACGTGACGTCATAGCCGCCATGTTGGTGCACGAGAACATAGCTTCTTTTGTTCGTCAACCTGAAGTCGTACATCTCTCTTATGTTATTGGTGTCCCAAGAGGTTGGTTGAAAACGTCCTATTCGCGAAATGAATGTTTTGTTGCGATTGATACAACTGTTTGTTCACCTCAGTGTCGCACGGATCCGTCTGGAAACAGCTCTCAACCAAGAGAACGACTGTTATAGTCCATGTCCTGAGTTACGTTACGCGTACACACTACCGACTTCATCTTTCGGGAGTAAAGATTGCTTGACGAGCCAAAACACTCTTCGTGTTTGTTGAATCCATCCAACCATCCCGGCTCTAACTACGACAACAACAGTCAGAGAGGACTTTGGTATAAAAGATGAAATTATACGAAGAGTTGAAATTTATGCCCAAAATGTTTCTGCCCCATAACATTTTTCCACTCCCTATAACCTCGTAGCCTGATTTTCAGACGGTCCAGGTCGCTCGTAGAGTGCGTGACACGAGCGACCTGGACCGTCTGAGAATCGAAAAACCTTAAATAACAATGACAACAACCAGGTTTTCTGAGCCCGCGAGACTGAGCACCCCCAGCAAACCATTGTTTTAACGAAAACCGCTGGTCAGCAACCTGGTTCTGGTCATTGCTGTCTAAGGTCTTCCCTGAGAATCAGGCTATCTAACCTCGAGGAGTAAAGTACAGTTTTGAGATAAATTTCACTTTCTTTCGTCCGGTCGAATGGATGTTGTAGCTGAGCATTTCTGTGTACGTGACAATATTTCGACGCGGAATAAGAGGACTCAAGGTTTTTTTTGTTCGGACCAGTACAATCCTACTTTTGTTCTGTACTCCTTTTTTGGTCCTCAGTCCTCGTTTCATACCTATTTTATACCTGGAGCCCGTTTCCCGTTTTTCGGGCCCGAAAAGCCATTTGTGAAACTGTCAACCGCTTGTTTTGGAAAACCGATCTTTTGACATGTTTTCAAGCTAACTAAAAGAAACATGTCTGTGAAAGTACGAAGCACGAAGGTTTGTATCAAAACAGGATCACCGGCAGCCTCGCTTCCATTCTTAGGCCAGGTAACTTAGCTACAACTGTAACTGTCTATTGATTGGATTTACATTTATCAATGGGGTTATGAGCAAGGAAGTCGTTCTTGTCAGTCATGCGTGAGAAATTGGCCTGAAGCGTAAAACTAATTCTGGATCTAAATTATTCGACGTGAACAGCAACTGCAGGAAACTTTTTCAGAGTGAAAACGATAGCTTTTCACACTTTGCTCGTTTCTTTCACATTTTGGTTAATTTCTATACTTTTCTCTCCCTTTGACCGACGTTAAATGATCAAAGTTTGGGTTCAGTGAGTGTGGAGGTCGCGAGCACGTCACAGTAGTTTTCAATTTTTTCGCCGCTCTTCTATGTCATTTTGCATGCCAGTTGGAGGTACCGACTTACAGTGCGAACAACTTGCATGGAGCAATTGCGAAATGATTTCAATAAATGAACAATGATTTAGACAAACATATACTGGCAAAAACTAGCGATAAAAGCGTCCGACGTTTCGGCGACATCTTGGCGCCATTGTCAAGGGAAACGAAATTAAATATGCGATCTCAAGAGTAACTAAGAGTCCAGAGTCATTAAATTTGCATGTGTAACTCATGCAAATTTAATGACTCTGGACTCTTAGTTACTCTTGAGATCGCATATTTAATTTAATTTCCCTTGACAATGGCGCCAAGATGTCGCCGAAACGTCGGACGCTTTTATCGCTAGTTTTTGCCAGTATAGATTTCAATAAAAGCTAATTAAGAGGAGCGCCAAACTCTAGAATACCAGGTCACTATTGTAAATTATTAAATGGATATGCCTTGTTCTTCATACGATGGCCCTATTAAAAAAACAATACCCAAGAAAACATTTTTAAAGATGACGTTCTCGAAGATGTCGTCGACGTTCTTGTTCTCTGATAACGCCGGTTCCCCCAAGCGATGTGTCTTGAACTGTAAGACAGGTAATCCTTCTTAAGGAGCGGTAAAGGGGCCCCGTAAACCACATTGGTATGTCGTTACATCAGTCAATTAATGGGTGTGACTGATTGCTTTTAAAACTATAGCCATATTCTATTTATGGAAAGTATAAAATTTCCATTAGTTTCCATTTCCATAGAAATTGAATTTCTTCCGGTGTTTCGGTTTCTGGATTGTCTTTGGAAGCCGATATATATTCATAACTTCGAGTTGATTGCACTCTCAAGGGGAAAGCTCCACCGCTTATAAAACAGGAGGAAACGACTGCCGGTGAAACCGGGACAAATGCGAATGTAGACGAATCTCGAGCAACGCGTTGTTTCAATTCTTCCATGTGTTGTTTACACCTCAACGGGAGATGGATGCTACTAGAGGAAAGATGTGTGGGAGAACCGTCTCCGAACGGGGAGAAAACGAAACTGAAGCAAGAACAAACGCCAGTGCAGGTATGACTCAGCACAGACAGGAGCTTTTGGAAGCCCTTCAAGAGAGAGATGGTAAGAAAGTTCTGGCGCTGATAAATGAAGTTAAAACTAAGGGCATACAAGTTCCGACTCTAGAAAATCTAAGGTTGTGTAACTTTATTGCTGATCTCGAGCTTCTGAAGGAAAGTAGCTCCTTAAAATACTTGTGGAGGCAGGTTAAAAGAGAACTTGGAGACCACGAAGATGAAGAAAGGCTCACGGAATCCGACCTTGAAGTGGAAAAAACATGGATTGAAATATTCTCTGATCCTCAGTATATTTGCTTGGATTGGTGGTACAGAACCGATCCTGACAGAAGGTTGCAACCATCAGACACTTCGACTTCATGCACACCAGACGAAAAGGAAGACGTCTTGAAAACCGCTTTACGATACGCATATCTTTTGGAGCATATTCCCATCTACGAACATCGCCTCAGCAAAGATGAATACAGGAAAAAAGCTGAGAGACTTGAAGATTTCGCTGCCGATGTTATCGAGGAATGTAACTCGGAGCAAGGGCACAAAATGATGGATCTGAAGGGATCTGGATGTTTATTAAATGGCAGTCTCGATAAGTACATCGACAGTGTCAGTCTTCTGAAGTTTGCGGCGGACAAGAAAAGGAAAAAGGTTTGGTTACTTAATTTGCAATGTAAAAAATCCTTTGGGTAATTCTGTGAATACAAATTTTCGATCCTTTTTCACTGAGTCGTTATAAAGAAATTTAAGGGTGGTGAATGAACTCAAGGTTTGGTTATTTATTTTCTTTGTAAACGTATTCTTTGTCTAAATACTTGAATAAAAAAAATTCGAGCCTTTTTCCAAGAAATTTAAGATCAATAGCTCATTATAAATCGTGACACAATTTAATCGCAGGAGGTAGGTGCTTAACGTGATTCTTAAACAGAGCTCAGACATTGTTTAACGACTGTAACGAAACAGTTTTCCAAATAATTTCATCCGATTTCTCTATTACTATGGAAGCCATTGTTGAAAGCCAACCAGACAGCATGAACAACTAGCAGCATGTCATAACGCTGCTTCAATTTTATTTTTGCCGCTTGAATGGTCAGGTCTATATTTACCCTCCTCAAACGAGTGATGTTTCAAATTACTTGTGACCTTTCGAAATTACGGACCGAAAAAAACGAAACGGCATGCCAGCTTTTGGGATATTGTAACACTGGAATGATTCAAATGAAATTGTGGAGCCGCGGATTATATATTAATATGCAAAAAAAGAAAAAGGTCATTCCTTTTCCCTTGGTTAAAAAATAATTACAAACACATATTTCTAGTAACAGCCGCAACAGCATGAACAAAAAAAACTACATGTCTGCTCGAGAGTTTTAATCCATTTTCTTATATCAAAGTTCGATTTAACAAATCGAAAGTGGTTCAGCGTTGTCTGAAATCGTCATCACAATGGTCAAAAAAACAAATTTCAACGCCAAAGAAAGTGTTTATTTCACAGCGTGACCAAAATCATGACACAAAGAAAGAGGGAGCGTTGTCTATAACTTTTTCGAAATATCATTGGTTTATTTCCCAAATGAGGGTTCCTGATTGGCTATTACATTTCGTGACAAGTTGACGCGACATAACGCGAGCAACGTTGTCTTGACTCTTATCGACAACGGGAAATTGGCCAATCAGATTGCGAGATTATAAGCAATGGTGGTAAAAAATAAGTCCGATATTTTCGAAATGAAATAAAATTCTAATTTCCAATCAACTCAACTGAAAGTTCAGGGTTGTGTAACGATGTTGCTATATATCTACTCACTCGCAGTTTGTGACAAGCCCCAAATGTCAGAATATCCTGAATGAGATCATTTACTACAAGTGGCCTCACTGGCAGAACAAAACCCTTCTGGTCATACTGCTATGGTCCCTTCTACAACTGATATTTGTGGCCTTTTCTGCCTGGATTTACATCCCTTTGCGATTGATAAGAAGATGTAGATGTGACTGTTCTTGTGGGTGCCTGGCAAATCACCTGTGCTGTGGTTGCGGTGCCGGACCCCGTGGTTACGGTTACGTGGTTACAGTTGGTGCAAGTTTCAGACAGAGATACGAACACCCTTACTACAAGTTTGTCAACCACAACCTCAGTTACTTGCTTTTTCTCTCTTTTATTTTCTTAAACTCGTTTGGGGAGGCGTTTGGGACAAAGATAACAGATTTTCTGGACTGGAAAGGTAAGCTAGTGGGGTTATTTCCACTTCCAGCTTCATTGTTTCCTTTTATTATAGATGACAATCATTATCTTTCTTCTCGTTGGTTTAGAACTTAGGGAATAATTGTTATCCATGATAGGTTGATAATAGGGTTTTAAATTAAGCAACCACGACCGCTACCACAACGACAACGCAATTTTATTGGCTATAAAAACAAAAAAGTAAAATAATCGTTATGCACGTTCCGCGGCCAGCATTTCAGTACATTTCTTGGCCGTACTCCATAAAACAATAGCGTGAAAACACCAAACTAATAAAAGTTAAGTTTTGACGACAACGCGAGCATACAGCAATGAACCATCCATTTCTATCTTTACTTTAAAAATGAGATAGTTTGCTCGCTTTGTACAACATGAATAAGATGGAATAATCGCGAAATACTTAAGATGGCGCGAAGTTATATTTTGAAGTGACGTTTTCGTTGACGTTGCCGTAATCTGTAAGGTGCGCGCCCGATGCAGACAAAAAACACCAAGGAACGCACCGGTCTATTTTCTTATTATTTTCTTGAAACACTCACAGTTTTTCAAAAAGCAATGTATAATAGAACAATTATTAAATTCGGGTTTTGTGATTTCCAAACAATCAAATTCTTGTCAAGAGGAATCGGCTTAGGTCTTCGGCGCAATTTTCACCACAGGGACTTCACTTCCTGTGTCTTCCAATAAGCGTCACGAAGTGTCCCCTTGCTCTTCTGTCCGACTTCAGCATCACTCGTGTCTCTGAATACAGACAAGAAACGTCACAAAGTGTCCCCAACCCTAAAGTGAGAATAAACAGCTGCATTTACCCTAAGCTAAAAATAACGCTAACCTTTCCTCTTACTTTATTGTTGGAAATAGGTAGCAAGTGCTTAGATTTAAGGGACCCTTCGTGTAGGAGTGAAAATTAGGCGAGAATCTAAATAACTTGCATTTTTAGACATAAGTGGCTTAGGAGTGTTAGAAGTGCTTTGTCAATTATTTGCCTTCCTAGTTTCTTTGTTTTGTTTTTTTTTTTACGTCTCTCAAATTTAACATCGCAGCTATTTTACTGATATGTTTTCCGAGCGAGCACTTTTACCGACAACGTGAACGATCTTTGGTGCGGGAGATCGCGAGTTCAAATCCTAGGCGGACCAACACTCAGGGTCTTTATAATATTTGAGGAGAAAGTGCTGCCTTAAGCAATTTCACCTTCAAATGGTTAGACTTTCAAGTCTTCTCGGAGAAAGACTGTAAACCGTAGGCCATTTTGACAACACTATCATTCAACACCGTGGGACATTCAAGAACCCACGCACTGTTCGTGAAGAGTAGTGGGGAGATCCCAGGTATTGTGGTTTGTTCTCCCGTGGGTAGGGTAGGTAGGTAAGATGACATATAGACTTGTTGCGGCTGCTAGAGGCGCCTTTATAGGCTAAAGTCGGATCTCACCCCAGAAAAAGGATTGTAAACCGCCATGACACTGTATGCGATGTGTGCGGTATATAAATGTGTCACCATTACCAATGATTACAAATGAGCCCCCCCCCCCCCCCCCCAACCCCTCCTCCCCTTTTCAGGGGAAGAAAGTTATTATACCCGCTCTCTTTTAAGCCCTTTCCCCACCCTCCCCCACTTATTCTTCATAACCAAATTAATTAATGATAGACTATATTAATCACGACGGTAACACTTTATTTGGACTTATCTGGTATAGTTTATTCATTTATTGGAAGACGTGATTTGGTTCCCGCAAGTGAATAAAAATATGTTGCAAATAACCTGTACTACAAAGTGTATAATATCACTCAAATCTCCATATTAGACAGTCATTACCCTGGTCCAAAACACGAAGTAAGGAATCTTAACTCTAGTCTGTTTTTCTCTTCCTTTTTTGTTTTGCTACCGGTAAGGCATCGCCTATTTTAGCAAGTAATTTAGTTAATCATATCGTCCATTGATTTAATTCTAATTCACTATCTGAGGGGGCGACTTCCGATTTCATTTTAACCCCACCTAGTTCCCGGTGCAATCCAGACTCTATAATTCCTTAGGGCCGTGGGGTTTAAATGGCTAGCTTAAATATTATAAGTCTATTGAAACATTTAGATGAACTTCTTATTTTTTAAACTGTAATTGGATTGATTTGCTGGCTATCAATGAGACAAGACTACATGGTAGTCTTTCTGACCTAGACAAAGTTTAGAGAGTTGAGGGCTATGATGTGATCCGTTGTGACAGGACTGTTAATAGTAGATTTGGTTGAGGTGTTTGCTTTTATATTCATTCGGACATAAATTACGACGGTTGTCCGCGAGGATTTGGATGATCAGCTTCTGGAAATCTTATCCATTGGAATTCGTAAGCCTTTATCAAAACCTTCTGTGGTCACTTTTTGGTACAGACCGCCAAACTCACCTTCTGATATCGATCTTTTTCCGCATCTTGACACAGTTAGGAAGACTAGATTCTGAACGCGTTGAACATTATCTTCTAGGTGACATGAATCGTAATTTACTATCTAGTGATATTATTCATACAAGGGCCCTCTTGAGCATTACCGAAATGTATGGTTTGAAAAAATTAATAGACCGATACGGCGGCCATTTTGATTTCTATTGTTTCGAATAGCTATTATCGGATGCCAAGGAGGGCAAATACACATTAATTTGTCCCCTGAGAATTCCATAATGTCTTTCGAAACAATAGAAATCAAAATGGCCGCCATATCGGTAAAAAGGTCTATTGATGAGCCAACTCGAATCACACCTTCATCAAGCACCTTAAATGATCTTATTTTCACTAGTCATCAAGACAATCTTTTCTGCTCTCGGGTGTCTCAAGTTGGGATAAGCGATCACAGCTTAGTCTATGCATGCCATAAAATTCAATTCCCATTCGTTCAAAAGGAATCAACTTAAGTAATTATAGGCAATTTAAAGACTTAAACTCTACTAATTTTCTAAACGATATTTTGACACAACCGTGGGATGATATTAAGGAATTTTACTACCCCAATGATATGTGGAAAAATGGAACGATCTATTTGTAAGTGTTTGAGATAGACATGCCCCATTGAAAACTAAACGCACGCGGCCTTCCAAGTCTCCTTCGATTACTACCGTATTAAAAAAGCGGATGAACTTCAGACACCGGCTTAAGAGGAAAACTATTTAAACCAGAGACCCCTCCACATGGAACCAGTTTTGAAAAACGAAAAATCAAGTAATTCAGGAAATTAAGTCCGCTAAAAAGGCCTACTATAAAATTGCTTTCAATAGTTGTGACAAAGATCAACGTAAAACCTGGAAAACGGTCAACGAACTAACATCTCGTAAATAAAATAAAACTGTCATAAATGAAATACAATACCAAGGACAAACATCAAAGGGTCAGTACGTTGTTGAATTATTAAATACTTTCTTTACTGAAATTGGACCTAACCTTAGCCGAAATGTTGAGAATATTGAGACCACCTATGAAGAATTTCTTTGTGCATCTGACAAGGAGTTCGTCTTTGAGGAAACAACATCGGCACCGATATTTTTTCTTTGCTCTCAAAACTTTGTAAGTCGAAGGCTACAGGACTAGATAACATTTCAGCTAAGTTGTTACGGGAGTGCCCTGATTTAATTGCAGAGTCTCTCACATATATTTCAGCAATCCCTGTTAACTGGTATTTTTCTTGATGAGTGGAAAAGTCCGCTAGGGTTACTCCATATTATTAAACTTCTGGAAAACGCATTGATCCCTCTAACTATCGACCAATATCAGTAATCCCAGTCGTGGCTAAAATATTTGAACGGGTAGTGTATGACCAGTTATACCACTGTCTTACTGAAAACTCAAGTGAAGCTATGATCCTCGCAGCTATGAACGCAATTTTTGCAATTGCGTAGAGAAGCCTGAAAAATTCAGGACGTCAACGGGGTTTGAACCCGTAACCTCGCGATACCGGTGCGTCGCTCTAACCAACTGAACTATAAAGCCACTGACGTCCTGGTGTCCCCAGGGAATAATTTTAGGACCTTTACTTTTTCTATTACAATGTCTATATTAATGACCTGCCAAATTGTCTGTATTTTTCGCAACCTAGAATGTATGCAGATGACACCAGCCTCACCTTCGCAAGCCCAGATTTAAAACATATTGATGTCTGTCTTAACTATGACTTAAACAGGGTGTACACATGGATATCAGCCAATAAACTGACCTTGAATTTAACAGAAACTGAGTTCATGTTAGTTGGATCGAGACAGAAGTTATCCACATTTCCTGAAATTCCTTCTTTCAGTATAAATGACCATCCAGTGAAGCAGGTGTCATCTAACGAAATCTCTTGGTGTGCACATCGACCAAAATGTCATATACAGAACATTTGTAAAAAGATTGCTTCTGCTTTGGACGCAATTAAGCGAAATCAATACGACATCTTTTACCTATTAATATATTAATAAATGTATATGACAGCCTAGTTCAGCCACATTTTAATTACTGTAGTGTTGTTTGGGGCAACTGTGACAGTGGTCTCTCTGAAAAGCTTCAGAAGCTCCAAAATCATACAGCCCGTATTTTAATGTGTGCCAATTATGACTCTAACATCGACGAAATTGTTCCGGTCACTGGGTTGGCGTAGACTCAAATACCAAAGATTGGAATCAGCTGCTGTTATGATGTACAAATCTTTAAATGGGATGGCCCCTGAATATCTGAATTCTAGATTTGTTTTTCGAAACGACGTAACATCGTATCGTCTTCGTATTTTCTTACTTAAATCATACCGTTCTTTTGGCAAGAACAAAAAGGAATACTGAAAATAAATTGGCTCTTCCACAGCCCCGCACCAATTATTTAAAGAAGAGTTTCTCTTACAGCGGAGCCGGGTTGTGGAATAGCCTATCCAGTGACCTCTGTGCAGCAACATCTTTACGTCACTTTAAATTTAATCTACGTCTCCACAGATTTGAATGGATTTAACACGGTATCCTTGTAAAGCAGCTTTTAGTATGTAGTTAATAGTATTTTAGGTTAGTTAGTTAGTTAGGGATAATTTTAGTCAAATTAAAAATTTAAAAAAATGCGTTTCGCTAATTTAAATCAGCCCCCCCCTCTCAAATGAGCCTCCCCCTCTCTATTAAGACCCCACAGACCCCACTACCTCCCTCTCAAACGTGCTTGAAATAAATAACCCCCCCCCCCCCCTCCCTTCCTTCCCGGAGCATTGACGGTATCTGTTTTTTTTTTTTATCTGAACAGACTGGGTTGTACTCTCCTTTATCGTTTGCCTTAGCCTTCAGGAATTCCTGGAGGCGTTCAGACAAGGATTTTGCATTTACTTATCAAAGTGGTGGAATTGGGTGGATGTATTGATCGTCTTGATGTTTTGGACGTCTTACGGGATATGGATTTTCTCCTTGGTCAGATTTGGGTTGAAATGGGAACCTCAGGAAAATGTTTTCATTATCGCTGATGTATTCTATGCTGGTGCTTCTGTAGTGGCTTACTTTCACTTGACGCATGTTTTTCAGGTGAGGTTCAAGGAGAAATAAAAGACTTGCTAACTTTCATTAATTCGCTAGGGAGCAGAGATGGCGCTATGGGGAAATCACTAGCTTCCAACATTGTGACCTGGGTTCGATCAAGAGTGAATCAGATAAGAGTCTTGATCTTCTTGGCCCTGCACAGTAGCAAATGGATTTATCTTTTATAAACATTGCGCACCTAACAAACAAAGACCGCCAATTTTAACCAATCAGAAGAAGCCATGTCACGCGTGACTGCTTCTTGCATCTTTTTTTTTCAGGGACATGACACCTGATTTTCGCGGGAACGGGTATTCTAAAAATGGACTCATTTGTAGACTTGCTCACAAGTCGAGCTTTTGAGCGCGACAGAGAGCGCGGAGCGCGATCATCCTACCACACCAGACCAGAAAACCAAGCGAACGACTTTGAGAAAGGCTAACTCATTTGCGACTGTGCTGGGAAGCCAACTCATGCCATAACAACACTCCTACCTAATTCGCTCCTGGGATATTACATGGTCGGGCGAGGATAGGAATTTTCTCTTCGACTACTGATTAAAAACATAACTTGTTTTATTCATTTTCGAAATGGCGAAAACGTGGTCACCAACCGCTCAAACACGCATGTTCATGTATGACATGAAACAACATATGAAAAAATCATTACAATGTCAAATTGAGACATAAATAAATGTAATACAGAACAATTATATTTTATTGCAACAAAAAATTATCTTAAAATGAAGGGGAAGGTCGCTTTTTATTGGCGAATCGTGCTAATTACCATAACGACACCTATATCCTCGCATTTGAAAGGTAAAAAATAATTCTTCAGTGGACGGGGTGAAATCATGACATTTTAGTAAAAGGAAAAATCCTAGTATTTCACCATAAATACCGTGTCCCTGACGGTTGCCCAGTAATGACAACTGCATCAAGAAAAAATTATCACATATATATTTCCCAGGTGCATTCAACAATGGGTCCATTGCAGTTGTCACTGTACAAGATGCTCAAAGATGTACTTCGTTTTCTGTTCATCTTTCTCTTGTTGTACATCGCATTTGCCACTGGAGTGGTCAGATTGTACTCCTACTATGTTTCCTCTCAGCGGGCGCTCCACCATCCAAATAGCACCAGAAGCGCTGAATCATATCATCCATACGCCAAGTATGTACAATACTGAATTGGTAGCTAGTTTTCATTCATTTATTTATTGTTATAGAACAACTGAAATGTAGTTTTCTATTGGACGAGAACGTATCACGCGACGCGCCCCAAATCTGTACAACTTCCCAGGGCGAACAGAACTCACTAACTCCCTAGGGAAACAACAGCTTGAACCTTGGATGTGAACGTGATCAGGACATGCGTCTTGAAAGCGCGGCCAATTTTTGAGCGCGTCCACCGCGACCTTCAATGAAATTCGGAAATCTGAGTCATTTTCAAGTTTTTTTAAAGTCATGGCCACGACAAAACGCTTTCAAGTACGAAGTGAGAAAGAAATACGGCAACTGATACGAGACAAAAGTTGAAAGTAATTGTTACTCATTTGTATTTGAGATATCTGACTTACAATAAACTTGTAAGGATTATAGTCGTATAATTTAGTTCGGTTCATTTTCAGTTGTGGAGTATAACAAAACACTTAATGAATGACTGGTCCCACGGGTAACAGTGAGTTTTGTTTCCTCTCGACCTCAATGTTCCACGAAAAACATTGGATAATCATTGGACCATCAGTGGACATTGGACTATCATTGGATCAGGAGATCCCTCTCAAGGAGTAAGGATTGCGCAGTTGGTTAATGCGCGGCCTTCTGTGCAAGAGGTCCCGAGTTCAATCCCTAGGGATCTCACATCGTTGCTTCGACACCTTTTTGCATTCTGTGTAGCTTTAGGTAGCTTTAAATACCCTTAAAACGGAGCACTGACGGAAAGAGGGGTAAAAGGAGCGCACTGTCGGCTACCTAGGAGAATACCTTCTAGAAGGTAAAGGAACTTCCGACGTTAAATAATGTGTACCTACCTCGGGGAAACAAAACTCAATGTTGACTTTTCCTTGAGGCTAGTTAATAACTGCTTATTGTTGTATCGACCGATTACAAAACAATTCGATTCACTTAAGCAAAAGCGTTGGTTTTGCTATAGCTATTGAATTATTCGAAACCATAGATGTAAAAAATCAAACAGTCACTTACGCATGAATTTCCAAAAGGGGGTTGCAAGTTGTATTTCAAACAGCCCTGAAGCCGGCGTCACGGCTTTTAGCTGCGTGAAACACAACAACAACAACAACAACAACAACAACAACATAATCATTTTTGTACACACGAAGTTCACGTTGTTCATTGAGACAAAACCATAACTATGTATATTAAAAATTACAATAATTATGTACAGAATTAGAGCGAGTTTCAGTCGAGTGTCGTAAAACCGAAACCAAGTAATTACTTTAGCCAATCAAAAAGGAGGTAGACAGTCTAGTGAACCAATCAAAACTCGAAGTAATTACACGCAGCCGACACAAAGCGCGGGAAAATGTGCACTCAAGAGCCACGATTGGTTTTGGTTTCACTTCTGATTGGTTGAAAAAGTCACTCAGAGGCACGAGAACTTTGAACCAATCACTGAGCGAAGTAATGCAAAACCAAAGCAATTCGCTAATTCTCTGCTATGTCACTGCGTTCCGCCGCAGAGAAAACGTTTAAGTTCTAATCAGCAGAAAAGGCAACAACACGTGTTTATTGGGGACGAGAAAAAGCTAACATACAAGAAATATAGTAGTGGCGGAGAAAAAACGAATTACATCACTGTAAACTACGAGACTAAACGTAAACAGCATACTAGGAAAAATTAAGCTCGGCAAGGTGCGAGCGGTAAAACTGACTGTGTCGAGTGACTAACGCGAGAGGCGACAAGGCTTAAATACCGAGATGTGGCGTAAAATCACTAGAGGATCAAACTGCGGCCATAAATGCAAATTCCGAACATAAACACATTTACTTTCGACACTCAATTAAAAACCGCTCTATACAATATTTGCATTTGTAAATTCGTAGGCACATGACTTTGTAGAACTCGCCCGCAGACCAGCGCGACACATTATTTATTCAGGACGTAGTTGGACGACCAAGCTCCCAAGTTGTTCTCAAGTGAAGCTATGATCTTCGCAGTTATGAACGCAATTTTTACAATTGCGTAGAGAAGCCTGAAAAATTCAGGAGTTCAACGGGGTTTGAACCCGTGACCTCGCGATTCCGGTGCGACGCTCTAACCAACTGAGCCATTTCATCATTGATTCATTCCTCACGGGACCATTAGAACCCAACGTCAGTGGCTTCATAGCTCAGTTGGTTAGAGCGTCGCATCGGAATCGCGAGGTCACGGGTTCAAACACCGTTGAAGTCCTGAATTTTTCAGGCTTCTCTACGCAATTGCAAAAATTGCGCTCATAACTGCGAAGATCATAGCTTCACTTGATTTCATATCTGCAGTTCATATATGATTCATTTCATCTAGTAACTCAATGAGTAAAGCACCCGTCCGGTGTTACGAAGGACTCTCCCTGATTATGCAGTTATTCTTTCGCCTGGCGCCGAGTAACTAATAGGGAGCTTACGCAAGGATGACGTCCTCTACACAACTTTGGTCAATCCACTTCGTTGTCACGACGAGGACGGCAAAGAAATGTACCAAAATGCAAGATCCTTTGTTTTTGTTCATTAAACCTATTGTTTTATGGGGTTCTCGTAGCCGTCGTCGTCGCCTTACGTAAGCTCCCAAGTTTCCCACGGGCGCATTAAACCTTAAAGAGGCCCTCTCTGTGCCAATGGGGAACAAGGGAACATCACTAACTTGAACTGGGGAACAGGAAAACAAATACAAAATATCTTAGGGAACAAGGGAGTACGAACCATTTTAGGGATAAAGAAAAGCTGAAAACAAGTTTGGAAGTAATTTAGGGAACAAGGGAACAAAAGTACAAGGGAGCAAGGAAACAAGGACCCCGCTGGGAGGGTCTCCTTAAAAGTTTCTTTGTAACTCTAACGTGTCTCAAAGTCTTAGTTGATGATAGTTTATGCACATTTTATGCCAGTTTTTAAAGGGTCACAATTTAATCTGCAAAGCTCGTTATCTTCTCCTCCAGTTGAGAGTAGTATCAGAAAACGAACGAGTGAGCGCAGCGAACAATTGAGTTTTCTGATACGAAACGAGTGAATGAAAATCGTACAAAGCATTTTCCATGCTGTAATGTGTTTATTTCATAGGTACTGAGGTTTTTTTTCGTGGTAGTGTTTGAAAGAAAAATTTATTTCGCACAAATGGAGTGGGGCGATGAAAGCAATAAACGGTGGTTTAAAATAGTCCAATCCACAATTTATTCAATAAAATTTACAACACTTACTGTGTTTCAGGTATTCCAAAGTAGTCCAAAGTGAACAGTGTTTTTAGTTCGCCGCTTCTCAAAGCTACCGGTGATGTGGGTTTATTTCCTTGCTTCTTTAGCTGTTTTTGTTTGGACTAAGGAACCTCTCTGGTTTTCTCAAATACCAGGTCGTTTGTTATGCTTGTGGAATAGCCCTTTTTCTTCAGTTGTCGTTCCAAGCTAGCCACTAAACTTCGAAGGAAAGTCGGCTCGTATTCATTGCCGTCTTTAGTGCGGACGGAGATGATAAAAATTGGTTGATGTATTCAGTATCCATTTAAAATTTCCTTTCTTCGTCCTTCGTTTTCAAAAGTCGTTTAAGCAATCGTACATCTCGTTCGGTTTTTTTGAGCGGCATTTCTGTTTTCTTGTTCTAAAATAAATTCCTGAAGTGAGCAAACAGAAGCAAACCTTCCCTAAGCCATTTTTCAAAGCGTGCGCCTTTTGTGCAACGGCTGTCGGATGACGTTCCAGTCGATACGTTCATTCATCACTAGTGAAATTTCGTCGTTCGCGTTGCTGATTGGACGAACGACGTTCGTGTTCCTGCTTGGCTACATTTGGAATCAGTACGAATTTTATTCACTATGATTTTCGTGGATAAATCTCAGTAGCTATGAAATAAATAACATTTCTCTCGGATGTAAATACATGTTCAGGAAAAATAAAGAACCAAATATGGTCAGTTTTGGTCAATTTTCTGCATTTTGGGGGTGTAGACAACGATTCTTAGTTAAACATCTATACTTGCATGTACAGAATTGTTTCCTCTAATTGTACTTCAAATTTGTTGCCTTCGTGGCATTTATCCAAAATGCATCTCGCTTTGTACATTTCTGGACATTTAAAATTGCAACTTAATTTGATATCCTGCATAATTCATTCAACTCATTCCCAACATTATTGTTTTCTTCTTTTTCAGTCGAGAAAAGACTTTAATTGCATTGTTTTGGTTTCTGCTGGGTAATGTAGACGAAGAAAAAATACCAGTGGAAGACCATGCGTTTCATCTCACATCTACGTTCGCCCTATTTTTTTTCATGATCTACGTGGTCTGTATGGTGATTGTAGCGCTGAACATGCTGGTAGCAATGATGAACAACTCCTTCGAAAGAATTATGGTAAGCACCTGTTGAGTTCATCGCAACTTCACACTTATGTTCAGGTTTGACCCTAATTAGATGCACGCCCAATTTTGACATCCAACACGTCCTATTAGGGTAACTGCAGTTATTTATGCTTACTTGAGGAGCAGCACTGCTGGCACACTTTGTTCCGTTAATTATAATTGATTGTTCGTATTCCGAGGCACGAGCTAGTTACGTTAAAGATGGGTGAAGAGCAAGGGACACTTCGAGTCGCTTATACTAATGCATAGCTCCTCTGGACATTCAACGACTTAGGGAAGATCTTTTATCTCTCCTAATTTCATTTACCGCGTTTCCATCTCAGGGATTCATTTCAATAACGAGAATGCACCGTTCCGACAATTTCAGTCCCAGAAGCACAGCGGGACGATATTGTTGACCATCTGATCCTAGTTTAATGACCTGGTCTCCATGAGTCTCCTTTAGTAGAGCATCCGAACTAGATTTGGCTCCTGCAAAGGAGCACTCGTATTTTTCCCATCATCCCCTGTAGCTCAAGGGTAGAGCATCCACCTAGTAATCGGAAAGTTGTCGTAGGTTCGACTCCTGCAAAGGGGCACTCGGGTTTTTTTCCGAGTATCCCCGAGTCACCGTAACCACTAACAGCCGAGTGAGTTCTTAAAGGCCCACCTTCAACCGATAGGGTTTCAACCGTTTGTTTTTGTTAAGCGGAAATTCACATTGCTTATGGTTACGATCTGACTGGATGAATTTTATCAGCTTTGGCGGGATTATCATATATGAAAAATATTCCACGGTACGCAATGCCTGTAGGGTGAACGTAGGCCTTTAACCACCAAGAGAGAATACTGTATGTGTTTTTTTAATCAGCTTCATAATTCCGAAACGGTACGGTTCGGTGAGCGGCAATGCTATGAGCACTATGCTATGCTATGCTATGCTATGCTATGCTGTGCTGTGTTAGATAGATAGATGAGATAGATAGATAGTTTAATGAAATTATTACTTCGCAGCCAAGAGGCTGAATTGCATAATACTTTACAAATTTTACAATGATACACAAAATATATTATGTTAAAATACATGAGTATGAAATACTACAAAATGCTAAAAAATTAGAAGTCCGTACAATAGGCTGATAGCTAATCAAACGCATATTTACACACTGTTGTCGAGATTACGTGAAACAACTTAAAGCACTGTTCCTCGCGCTATGCCATGCTATACTATTGTTGACGTTTGCCGGCTTTGTCAACCTCCCTTTTTAGGAGGACGAGGATATTCAGTGGAAGTTTTCAAGAACCCAGATGTGGCTTGAGTGGATCGACAAAGGCAACACCATTCCCGTTCCGCTGAATATTTTCTACCGAGTCCCATACTTTGCATTTAAGTTTTATGGGTGGCTAAAGCAAAGTAACTCGACGTGTTCATCATGTTGCACTCCGGTAAGAGTTTCTTTCCACAAAGAAAATTACGTCAATGTTGAAAAATTCACTCGAACTTATTTAATTTCTACCAAATTGCACTCGAAATCATGTGATTGCCTCTAATGAGTGTTCGCTGGTAGCCGTAACCACACCCTTAGCCTGCGTAGCTGGCGGTTTTGTCCGAGCGAACGATCTCCTCTCGTCATCTCTCGTTTGTTTGGCTCCGCCGATTAATCTTTCGCTTGGAAGAATCCAGGGGTCAATTCAATGAAACATTTACAATTGTAATCCTCAAGTCGGACTATTGTATTTACAAGCGCAGCGGGAAACGAGTTCAATAAAAATCGTTACAAGTCCAGGTTACAAGTTTCCGACTTGTAATTACAGGTGAAGCGCTACACATGTAAATTTTGAAATTATGCCAATTCAGTAAAACTTTTTACAGGAGTCCAACTTGTTTTTGTTCCATTCCCCGCTTGTAAACTACAAGAGGAAATTACAAATGGAAAGTCACTTGTAATCTTCGAAAGGAACTTGTCGCTCGCTTTATTGAGGGGAAAACATATTGTGTTCGAGCGAAGAAGAGATAGAGGAACTGTTACGAAACAGAATTAGACGACAGCCGCGAAATTTTGAGCAAAGGCGGCCTCTTGACGTCCAACATCCACGCGAATTCAGACTGAAGTTCCGGTTTTCTATCGAAACATTTGAGCATCTGTTAGAGGCAGTGGGTCCACAATTAGAACACAGAACACGGCGAAACAGGACATTGACGGCGCGACAACAACTATTCGTTTTCCTTCACTTCCTTGGTACGAACTCATTTTGTCACGTAATGCATTCGTGCCATGGAATTTCGACTTCAACGGTCTGGAATGTCATAGACCGCGTTACACCTGCAATACTCAGTCTACGGCGAGAGCTTATTTGTTGGCCAAAGCAGCCGCTGAGAATCGCATCAAAATTCCATGGTATAGCTGGGTTCCCTTGTGTTGCTGGTTGCGTAGATGGAACCGATGTCTTGGTGAATCCCCCGGCTGGTGATGAAGATGCATACGTGAATCGACATCATTCCAAATCTCTCAATGTTGTCATGGTTTGCGGGCCAGATTACTCGATTTATTTCTGTAGCAACCGATGTCCTGGGAGATGGCACGACTCGCGAGTCCTTAAAGAGAGTACACTGTGGCCTGCATTTGAAGAAAATGCTGTTCCCTGGAGCAGTAATTTTAGGTGACTCCGCCTTCACGTGCAACAGCTGGCTGATCCCTCCTTTCAGAGGGGATGTGCAAGGTGCTCGCCTCCGGTTTAATGAGGCGCACAAGAAAACCAGAAGCACCATAGAGAGAGCCAATGGTGTTATCAAGAAGAGATTTTACATTCTGTAAACTGGCATAAGGGTCCTAAGTATAACAAGAGCAGCTGAACATATCCAGTGTGCAGCAATACTTTACAACCTTTGCATATTATTAAACGATTATGGAAATGATCTTCTGGAGAACGAAGATCTGTACATTGAAGACGATGAGTTTGCAGAGCATGGGAAGGGGCAAGAGGGCAGGCGACGGGAGCTACTGCAGTATTTTCTGTGAATCTGAGTGAGACAATGTCACAATGGGAAATGGACTAAACGACACTGAATACAGAAAACCGAGATTTGTCCGTTTACTAGATCATTAAGTGCAAAGACTACATTATTTTATGGTCTTATGCTTATGACGACCCCTTAATACGCTAGATGAAATGAGAAAATTGACAGAATTTAAGTTATGGAATTCACAAGAAGATGATGGCCTTCGAACAAGTCAGTTAATGATTATCGTTTAGTTTTGTTCCCCCAGACCCTTCTCCGATAATTAAACAATGAGATCCACCAACCTTTGTAAACTATTTATGTTTATTAACGGCATGATATTTTAAGTGATACAACTCTCAAATAAGAACACGATTTATTGACTTCCATCATCTTGATATAACTTACACAAGACTTAAAGTTTTTATATGCATTGACTTATACATCGTTTGGACTCTCGAGATCCTTCTTTAGCTTCTTTACTTCAAGGCATATTTTGGTGCACTCCAGCAGTAGCTTCGTTTTCCTTATCCGTAGGAATGATTGAAATCTTTTTCCCCTTGCTCGGTATAGTCGTACTTTTTTTGAAACCTGACGAGGATGCCAGAAGCTTGCTCCCCTTTGGTTTGGGGATCGGTTTGGAGGGCATGTTCACCGGGGAAGCAATATCATTAACCTTTCCTTCATTAGTGATGCATGTCGCCTCCTAGCCCGGTTTACAAGCTAGTTGCTAGTAGATTAGAATCTCCAAGTGCCTCTGCCCACTACTCACTCAGATCGAGAGATAGGGTAAGAACTAAGACAACTGCAATGTGTCTACTACTACTACTACTACTACTACTACTACTACTACTACTACTACTACTACTACTACTACTACTACTACTACTACTACTACTACTACTACTACTGCTACTACGTTTCGATGAATACATCCCCTGGTGTATCTAAATGAACAAAATATACGTTTATCATGAAAATCAAGCTTTCTTTTTACGCTGACAACAGATCACTAAGGAAAAGTTAGGTTCTGAGTCTACGAAATGATTAGCTTGCAAGCAAGATCTTTATTTGGGAGCCCCGATAGGCGCTCTTTACCCGGTGTCTGCAGACCGCAGACTGCAGAGTGCAGAGTGCAGAGTGCAGACTGCCTACAAATAGCAGTGATAAACAGTATTTAAGTCTAAGCATCCATTTCAGATATCACAGATAAACAGTATTTAAGTCTAAGAACCTGTTTTAAAACGGTTAGCTTTCAATAATTGTGATTTAGGGTTAGTCTGCAGTCTCCAAATCTCAGACACCGCTCTTTGCCTTGCACTCTGGCGATGGAGATAGCGGACGGCATAATTTATAAATATTATTGTTCTATTCTAAAATGGCTAAAAGAATGCGTCAACCTTCGCTTCCGTGTGTAGTGCAGACTACTACTTCCTTCTCAAACACAATTTCCGAGTCTTCCACCTTCACGGGCTCCAAGCTAGCGCTCTCCCGTCCAAGAATATCAAGTACAGTTTCATCAAGCTCAAAGAGTTGTCCACTTCCTCCTGCGCCAGTCTTCTTGGACTCACTGACTCTTTTAATGGTACTTCGGCGAATGTTTGCCCAAATAACATCTCGCAGAGTTTTAATGCTGTCAACGTTGGCTCCAACGCCATTAATTTGGCTCAAAACTATCGTTTTGTTTTCCTTCACGAGCTGCGCTGACGGTAATTTTTGTGATTTCGACAACATGACATAAAGATATCGAGTAATTCTTTAAAATGGAAATTATTTTGCACAGAACTAATTTGCACTTGTAGTAAACAAGCACACTCAGCGTCATTTACAATTGTATGGCTACAATTGTAATTTACACTTGTAGTAAGACTCGTGCTATACGTGCAAATTAAATTCCAGTGTTTGAAATTTTTTTCTTGAATTCTTGTATTTACAAGCTGGAATTTACATGCGGTTTCTACAATTGTAAATTCTTTTTTTGAACTGACCCCAGGATAATGAACGCTGTCAAACTGCCAAACTGAAAACTTCTTTTCATTTAATGACGCACTTTTTGAGGAAGCAAAATCACCAAAAGAAGGCTGCAACTGATCGTTTTTTCAAAAAACGAGAACAAACAAGCAAAAGAAAGAAAACAACAACAACAACTGATGACAGGAGCTGCTAACCGACTGAACCACTTTCTTGTGCCAAACCAGTAACCACGATCTTTTTGTTCTTCCGGCTTTTAACATGAGTTGATCATTTACTCAGCTAAACAGAAAACAACTTGTTACTTAAACTAATTTTTTAACCTTTACAGGCGGTCAAACAGGTGAACAAGGAGGTATGTAAATGATCTGATGCTGAGCTTTTTGCCATTTTTTTTCGAGATAACATAAATTCGCCACAAGTTACAACTTCATGATCGCATTTTTAAACGTCAACTGCGGTAATTATAAGTGCTCCGTTTGTTTTTCATACTGATTGTTGTTTCACCTCTGCAATACGACAAGCAAAGTCTTTTTTAATGCAAACTTGTCATTATTGGTAGAAAATGGGTACGATTTCTTTAGGTGGTCATTGACAAAATTCCACCCTCCACTGATCAGTGGAGCATTTGCTTAAAAGGGGCTTGAACCAATCACCGTGCCACCGCTGCATTGTTTTGCCTTCGAGCTATCTAATTGGAGGATCGTCGTTGATCATAATAATAGACATATGTTATTCATCGGCCGAGAGTTTCTTAGGCCATCCCCTTTTTTTTCTCCGTTTCGCGTAGGGCATTTTCCAAAAAAAAAAAGTTAACGACGTTTTAAAGCCATTTTTATGTCGCACAGGAGTTTCGGTGGTTGACCCTTTTTCCCACGCTGTCTTAATTTTGCCACAACATCCGCCAACTTTTCCGCCATATTGATTTTGGGTTCACGTCTTGTTGTTTTCCTGGCTACACAGCTATGATGCCGGGGTACCAGGCCTCCGATTCCGAGAATGCTTATGATTTTTTTTTAGGTTTTTTTTTTTTTAATCCGACCGACCGACCCAATATCAGGAAACGCATTCGACGGTAAACAAAAAAAAAAAAGGGTATGGCCTTATAGGGAAAAACAGTGCCCGAGGTCTTGAGTACGGCCCAACGCCTCTCTTCGTTCAATACTGTCACTTCTTGTTTTGCAACGTTACAGCGGAGATCGTCGAGAGGTAAGGAGAAGCCATTTTTCCCAACATAGGTAGCATCGCAAGGGTTGTTGACACGGCTAAGATATATCTCTACTGATTTCTTTTAAGATGTACGAAGACCGAATACAGACCATGAGGAATCTTGTTGAGAAATACCTGGAAAATAAAACTCAGAAGCCAATAGAAGACCCAAGGCAGAATTTCAATAAAGTCAAGCTGGAGAAAAGTAAAGGCAAACAAAGCGAGAGGGAATTAGCAAGTGGAAAAACTGGCATA
>NC_090870.1:63150430-63157930 GCF_036669935.1 Montipora foliosa
TCCGTACGTTTCAACCCTGATAACAGTTGTTACAATGCGGGTCTGGCCGTCAATTTGCAGACCTGCATCATCCGTGTTACACAATCTAAATGGGTAATACCCATATAATCTAAATTTAGATCAGTGGGTGCAAGCCATCTCAGATGATCATCCGAGTCATCCAAGCAACTCATTAAATATGCGTTTCCTCTTTCACTTCAATTACATGAAGTTCACCCTATACTTAGAAATTTTCTCGTCAGGAAAAAAAAGGGATAAAAAAACGAAATTTTTTGTTTAAGATGATCGACGGACATGGATGACAAAAAGGTGGAACCTAGTTCGTTAGCCACGCGTAAGGAATCATCGATAACCACCACACCATCGAAGCACGCTGCTGAATGAAGGCGAATTTTTATAATATTTAAATAAAGACCCATTACCAATATTGAAAGCCTATCGATTTAAGATGGGTGCTTACTTAGAATGGGCGTTTAGACTTAAACACAGTTTACCAGCACTATTCAAAATGGGTGCTTAGACCTAAATACGGTGCATGCATGGTTGGATGACTCGGATGATCATCTGAGATGGCTTGCACTGATCTAAATTTAGATTATATGGGTATTACCCATTTAGATTGTGTAACACTGGTCCTGCATGTACCCTTGAGCCTGTGCACACCGTCAACTGAGCCAGAAAACTCATTCCTTTGACGGAAAGAACTCATCTGAGAAACCAGTCCAGTAATGTGGATCAGACTTCGACGTATCTAGGTGTAAAAAGATCATCAGAGCATCGAAATCACGTTTGTTCACTTTTAAGGCCATATCTCTATAAGCTCTAATTCCCGAAGAAAAAGGTGGACCATGAATAATACCTGGAATGCTACAGAGACCATCTAATCAGTTCAGCAAACTCCAGAAAATATTTTGAGAGTAATTGCTTCCCAAGTTTTGTTCTTGTTCCAGTATTCAGAGGCCGGGTATACCTTTATCCAGTGGATAAGGCATTAACCAAATCATAAAATGTACTTCACGTTAACTAGTTTACTTAAAGGCCAAAAGACAACAGAAACGTCAGAGTCCTTAGTACTCCTTAGCAGGATTCGACCCTGCGACTTCCTTACACCGTTCGGATGCTTTACGCATTGACCTAAAATAACTCCTCGGAAGACAGGAATCGTTAAAGCAACTCGCTCCATTCCACCTATACCATCTACAGTTGTGTGCATGGCCAAGGTTTGCTGCTTTCAGACTTTAACTGCATTTAGAGTTTGTTGCCTTGTTAAGTGAGACTTTACAGTGTAGGATGCCTTGGCAATTTTTCCTGGACTAGTGTAGGCCTGAATGATAGTTTGCTTTTGATCACCAATTAGAGTGAGCCCGCAGTGTGGAGTGGGGTGGTGATTGGCAGTTGTCTGACCAAAGCACAGGGGTGGGGAATGTAGCTTTTTTTTTTTACTTCATGACGACAGCAGAATTGGCTTGTTTTCACAATTTCTGCAAGCACCTTTTGACAAATTTAGTTAGATATAGTTAGTCTTTGAAGCAAGACTTGACATAAACCTGGCATTTTCTTGGAAACACCCCCTCCCCCCTGGCTGTCTGGATTGTCTGTGTAGCTTGTGACGGGCAATAATGTATCGGTTGGTTTTGGTTTTCCAACACTCAGTTGTAAACTGATACTCTGTTGAAAAATCAAAACATTTGAATAAGAACTTGAAGAACTTTATTTGTACACTATAACTCAAACCATTTTTGCAGGGCTGCGCCTGAAACTCATGATCATGCCACAACTATTGCACATTTGAAACCCCAATTTACACGTACACCATCCATATTTGTGCAGTGGATAAAATGATAATCTTTTGAGTTGACCATGTCTAAAAAGTATATGAAACTCGAACGTAACAGCAACAAAACTCCCTCAACCCCAGTCATGACGTTTTCAGGAAATGATGAACTAAACAATATTCGGAAACAGCAGGAACAATATTTCTTCACTACGTTTTCGCTGTGCTCGCATTCCTGCTCTTACACGTGTTTAAGCTCCCTTTTTCTGCTCTCTAGCCGATCTGTAATTGATTTCTACTACAAGTTGAAACGGCTTTTTCTTTATTATGACTATGAATCTCGAGTAAATCATCTTTATAGTGCAACGCGCCTTACCATGGCTACCCAACGAACTCTCACATTTGACAATTAACGTGTAAATTCGTCAACTCAACATCCCATGCAACGGTGTTCAACTTACAACTGTACAAACTTTGCAAGGAATGGTGATTGTCAATCAAATTCACACACCCTGATTGGCGGACAATTTGTAAAACACTTTGTTAGGTGGCCACGGTAAGGTGCGTCGCACTGTAACAATTTCTTTCTTGTAATAGCAGTCAAATTCAATAAATATTTAATAAACACATCAGAATCAAGAAATGAGTAAATTGGTTGCAAAATGCATATAAAGGATTTAAACAAGGACACAGGTCCCCCGACCTCCTACACTTGTAGTTTTGCACGTGGATCCAGGAACGTCTGCTAAATTCTTACATGTTTTTTAAAAAAAATTCTAGGTTCAGTAAGACGTCTCTCCTAAAGCTTAGTAATTGATCATGCTTGTGAGCCTTCATTTTTCACTCAGTTTAGAGTAATGTGCGGATCGCGTGAGTTGTGTGCCGTGATCCGTGTAAAACTGGTGTTGATCGTTATATATTGGAGTGAAAATTGGTGAGCTGACTATCACAGACCTAAATTTGCCGATGATGTGGCTCTCCAATCGAGAAGCGCTAAAGGTCTGAACAACATCATTCAGAAGGACAAAGCTGTCAGCAAACAATATGGCCGGAGAATAAATGGCAAGAAAACTAAAGTGATGAAGACCGACAAAACGGAGGTTCGCTTAAATATTTAAGTAGACTGGGAAGCTTTGCAGGAAGTCACAAAATTTGAATATCTGAGTTCCTGAATGTCTCCGGATGGAAACTGCACTCCAGAAATCAGAAGACGACTAGCTATCGGCATGAGAGCGCTGTAAAACTTGAATTCCCTCTGGAGACACAGTCAAGCATGTCAAACTACGAGTCTTGCGAGCATGTATATTCCCGACAGCCACGTATTGCTGCGGGTCCTGGGCAATTAAACAGTGCTACGTGAATCAAATCACGTCACAGTGTTCGGTGTTTGAGAACAAATGTTACAAAAAGATTTTGCGAATGTCGTAGACGCAGAGAAGGACGTGAATGCCTCTATTAGAAATGAGCTTGAAGTTCCAGAAGCATGTCAGCTCTGCTGAACTCCGTTTATAAGCGAAAATTCTATTTCCTATGAGACACATAAAAAGACACGACTTCTGACTTAGAAAAGGCCATTCTGGAAGGACAAGTGCGTATAGCTCGCAACCTCGAGGCAGAACGAGATGGAGATGAAAAGATTGCATTAGCAAGAGTTTTGGATATACCTTGAACGAGGCGGGGAGACTACCGCAGAATCGTGTTCTGTACCGAGCTGCCGAAGTGCATGTTACTACGTCCTGATAAGGATATGCGACCATTCATTCGTATTCCCTGTCAAATTTTGAAGAACAGCCCAGAGTCGTCTTTTTTTTTTTTAACGGTATATCTTCCCGTAGGTGTTTTCGCCTAAAAAATATTAATTCTACAGGACCTTAACCTCAATGTTGATCAAAGCAGCCTCACACGAAAGTTTGAAAGAAAGAATAAAAAATTAATCGAATCATGCCGTGCTACTGCATTTTCTAGTATCAGAAACATATCAGTTTAGTCCCAACTGTTTTAGACTGGTGATGTATTGTTGGTATTAGTATTATTAGTCTTAATGTTAGTTTCAATTTTTTTGCATGTACAAACACTTCCTCCATGGAAATCAACCTCGTGTTGTTGGGGCTTGCGTGTTTATTTTGATCTAAAAGTATTACCTAGCTCTCTAGCTACCTACTTACCTATCCCACTACTTGCGATTAAAATAACCAATTAGTAGAAGGGGGGACAGCTATTCTTAGAGTTATTTTCATAGAGTTATGTTCATTTCTCGCGCGGCCAAAACCGGTCTTTCTTTGCTCCGAAACAGCACGGAAACGCTTGCTACGCAGGCTAAGTTAGAGTTAAGTTTCCAAAATCCTGAATTCTGGATTGTGGCAGTCCAAAATCCTGAATTCAAGATTTTGGACGGCCAAAATTCTGAATTCAAGATTTTGGAATTCAAGATTTAGGACTAGAAGGACGCACTGATTTAATCCGATTTCGGTAAAGACGACGAAAAAGCTTTTCTTTTGTGGATTGTTGCTATGTGCACGTGAATTATACTCTGTTAATTAATCCTACAATTAATGTGACGGCCCAACATTCAAAATGGATTAAATATGCAAGGTGATATCTGATTGATCCGAAATATTTCAAGTGTTTAGCCGCTGTTTCACCAGTTTTGATATCAGTATAGCGGTTGACTTTCAACCTCGCCGCCCCGCTCGAGAGTACAGTGTCTCACTAATCTCGTACCCAGATCTCACTCTGTCGCTGGAAATGTGAGATCTGGTAAAGTTCGACAGTACACCATTTTTCCTTGGCTACTAAAAAAAGGTTGTGGCAATGCAATCTATGCTCCGATTGGCTTATTTCGCGGAGCACTAATTAGTGAAGGTTTGGTTTTCGCGAGCTCATGTGCTGTTTTGAATAAATGCCAGTTGTGCGGAGGAAAGTTTTGTTTTTCCCGACGCCGGAAAAGCTTTACAATTGAGGAAAATCATTTTAAAAATTTGCGACGTTTGTGTAAATGGTACCGACGAAAGCCCCACGTACCCTGCCACTCGAATAAAGTTCTGCGTAGCTTGCTTCGAGGTACGCAGAAAGTAATAAATTCAAGTTGAAGTATGTAATTTATTCAAAACAGTATTTCTCGTTTTTAAAGCGTGACCGCGAATTAAGTAGTGATGAATTGTGAATTTTACCGTTAGATTAATTACATTTTTCACGTGATCGTGTCAAGAAAATAGCACTCGTTGCAGTGATTGGATCTAAGCACTCTTTAGCATTTTCGCTTTCAATTTACGGTTTGGTTAACTACACTTTTCACGAGATTGTGTGAAGAAAATAGCACTCGTTTACTGATTAAGCCTAAGCGTTAGTTTCAGTGATTAGATCTAAGCACTCTTTAGCATTTTCGCTTTCAATTTACGGTTTGACTAACTACACTTTGCACGAGATCGTGTGAAGAAAATAGCACTCGTTTATTGATTAAGCCTAAGCGCTCGTTTCAGTGATTTCTGCAATTGCTCCGACAATTAAACAATCTCGACCGTTCAAAAACAATCGCCTGTAGCGCTTCTTTCTGTTTCATCTTAAGTTTAAGGTTTCCTTGTCCTCTACCCAAAAGAATCTCTTCAAGAATACTCTCGAAATCCATGTTTATTCCGCAAAATCACCTAAAATCACAACAGACAGTACGAACATGCGCAGTGAAAGAAAAGCCCGTATTTCGGGCCTCGCTGGCACTGAGCATGCTCGAAATCGAACTTTACCAGATCTCCCTTCCGTATGACCGTGGGAGATCTGGGTACGAGATTAGTGTCTCACATATATGTGATAAATTGTGCCCTCAACAGCAAATAAGAAAAGTCCCGGTTTTGTTCAAGTCATTAAGGTTAGCATGGATACCCAGGCTGTTACAAAATACTAAAAGCAATTGGAAAACTGTTCCTGAGCATTTCTTTCGAAAATGTGGTAGTCTTCGCTTTCTGTTAAGGTGTAACTACCATACTAAAAACTTAGTAGGCCTACCAAAATTTTATAGGGACGCTCTTTCTTTCTTCTCCGAACTTAAATCTCTTTATAATTATAATTATAGCAAAGAAAATCTCCTGTTTAACAACCAGGATATTCTAATAGATGGTAAACCTTTTTTTCTTAAGGAGTGGTTTTTGAAAGGTTTTGTTTCAGTTATGCTAGATGAGAACATAGTGTTAAATTTAGAGAAATTAAAATGTCGAGATTTTTATCGGCTCTTGAATTTTAAACTACACCAATCAACTCCAGCTGGCTTACAGCGTTGGAGTAAAATACTTCCAATTGACAGTGCTTCATGGGGAGAATGTTTTAAGATGTCATATAAAACATGTAAGGAAACTAAGTTAAGAGAATTTAAATTTAAACTTCTTCACCGAATTGTGGTGATTAAAAAGGAATTGAAAAGATTTGGAATTAAAAGTGAAAGTGACTGCTTGTATTGCGGTGAATCAGATTCCATAGACCACACTTTTCTTGACTGCCAATTTACCTCGTCTTTTACTCGTCAAGTGGTGGGGTGGTTTAATGCCACAAACAATACCAGTTTCAATCCAGAACCTAAGGAAATAGTGTTTGGCTTGTTTAAGCAATGCCTTGCTGGGCATGAGGCTGTGAGAAAGTTTAACTATACTCTTTTATACATGATGTATTACATTTATTCAAACAAGCTAAAAGAGAGCTCGATTATTTTATCTGAATTTGTTAATAAGATTAATTTTAAATACAAGGTTGAGAAATTTACATGATTTAATTTACTTTATTCGCCCTCTTTGATTAATCACTCAGTTCTCGTGCATTTCAGATCATTATTTGTATTTGTTTTCTTTTCTTTTTTTATGTATATATGTATCTTGTGCAATGTAAACTTCTTTTATGTTAAATAAATTACAAAAAAAAAAAAAAAAAAAAAATCCTGAATTCTGGATTGTGGCAGTCCAAAATCCTGAATTCAAGATTTTGGACGGCCAAAATTCTGAATTCAAGATTTTGGAATTCAAGATTTAGGACTAGAAGGACGCACTGATTTAATCCGATTTCGGTAAAGACGACGAAAAAGCTTTTCTTTTGTGGATTGTTGCTATGTGCACGTGGATTGTGCTCTGTTAATTAATCCTACAATTAATGTGACGGCCCAACATTCAAAATGGATTAAATATGCAAGTTGATATCCCATTGATCCGAAATACTTCGAGCGTTTAGCCGCGGTTTCACCAGTTTTGATATCAGTCGTAGCGGTTGACTTTCAACCTCGCCGCCCCGCTCGAGAGTACAGTGTCTCACATATATGTGATAAATTGTGCCCTAAACAGCAAATAAGAAAGTCCCGGTTTTGTTCGGGTTTGGATCGTGCATACTGTAATAGCAAAGCCTGACACCGCAGGAAACAAACAAACATTCAAAGGGTATGAACTTTTAAATTGATGACAAATATTTCATAGTATTATATACATATATGACAACGGATACTACTTGTCTTCATTTCTTTATACCCCATGAGCCAAGTCTCGAAGCATCTTAATCAGGTGAAATCTTTGCTTCGTTTGATATCGGCAAATAAATCTTTGGCCAGGCTTTTCCTGAGGTAAAAATGACGCCGATTTTCATGTTGACTGCCATTCAGTGCACACAGTCCTTCGCTATCCATACAAATACGACATTTTAATTGTCATATGTGAGTGGCTAAAGATTGAAGTGTGGGAGCAGTTTCACCTGCAAGTTTG
>NC_090870.1:63162930-63172930 GCF_036669935.1 Montipora foliosa
CTTCCCCAAAACACGCTTTTTCATCTTTGGCCCATGAACATTTTGTTGACAACTTGAATTGAAACCTTAGCTGTTGCTGTTAACTTCTTTTTGACTGAAATAACGTATTTACGTGAGTGTCACAGTTAGGATTACCTTGTACCTATCTTCGCTTTTCTTAACGGTTCCGGGTTCGGGATAAATTGCCTCAGGAGCTGATGTTCTCCTGTTTGAATACATGGAATACTTTTACCACATGAGCCCTTGGTACTTGTACATCAGCACCCAAGCGCATTCATATAGCTGTCGTTTAAGTAGCGCTCATAACTGCGATAATCATTCATTTTAAAGGTAACGTCAACGAAAACAAGAGAATAACCTTACACCACAAAACATAGTGTTTACAATAAAATTGTTCGAACTTTTCCCAATGAAATCGTCTGTATCCAAAATAAATGAATTAAAAGAAAGCTTGTTTTGGTTTTCAAATGTCCCGGTCGCCGCCATCTTGAACAGTCAAAGAGCTTATGAATCGACGATGTTTGCACGACAGCGCCGTTAGATTACGTAACATGTCTACTGCGCACGCCTATGTGGACACCTGCCGGAGTCACACCAAAGTTGAGGACGTTGGGGAGGGCGACTTCCAAGCGTCTTGAAATTAGCAGAAGGCGAGATTAGTTGTCAAAGTTTCTCTAGATGCTTCAAGCGGTCTTTTTTTGCCAGGTAAATCAAGTATCGTATTTGGGGGCATGTTCTTGACATATGTTATTTATTTCTTTTTGTGTGTGTATATTATGTAAGTGAGGATATTTTGCTGCCTTAACTAAAAATAAAAGCGCAAGTGAAAATCAAAATCTCCGTATCGACAAGGATAAGTAGAGCGCTTGTAATACATGGAAAATACAGGTTTTTACAATGACTGCGCGCTCATTGTTTAATTTTTATTGTCGATAAGCGGACAGACACATAAATTTATAAATTGCATTTAACGTAGTCTGTAGATCCCAATTGCTGGATTTCGGTGGAAGGCAAGAAACGATTAAACACATTTAGAACTTTATAGAGATAAACCGAATAAAATTTACATGTAAGATGCTTACGATTAGTTTTCAATTGAACAAAAAACTGAATATGGCCTGACACGGAAATAAATAAAGAGAAAGTACGTCGTGTTGAGTAGACAAAAGGCACACAGAAACTGACATAACACAATTAATTTATAAATTTCCTGAAGCTGTTCAGGAAATTTATAAATTAATTAAATGTCCTCCCTGTACAAACGAAACTCATTCTTGCATTCGTCGTTTGTTTTCTTATCCAAATCGAACTTTTCATAGCTCCAGTACGGAAACCCTGGGTCCTTTTAATTGTGAACATCGAGATGCGTGTGCTACACAAGCTTTCGTTTCTCTGAAGCTAAGCATTTTGGATTGAACAACTTGCCTTGTGAAATTAAAAAAAACACACTCCATACAAGGCCGCACGCACTGACGCGCATCAACGTCGTAGTCTTTCCTGCAAATATTTTTTGATTGTAATCACGTGATAAGACGGCCATGTTGGTGCCAAAACAATAGAAAAATGGGTAAAGACTTGTTTCTATATCTCAAAGAACCCTTGGACGTGAGGTGCCTGGCAATGATATTGTTTTAGGCCTAATTAGGCCTAAGGTTAGCATTTCTAAGGGGTTTGGGCTTTTTCAACAGTTACATTATAACCTCAGTCTGCATTTTACACTGACCGATTCCAGTGATTTAATTTCATGCCCGGGCACCTCACGTCCAAGGGCACTTTTTGAGATATGAAAAAAAGTCTTTACTAGAAAAATATAGCTCAGGTTTTGCATAACAACAGAGTCAAATTCCCAAATGACGTTTTCGCTACTGTTGTCACCACCAATTTGGACGCCGTGACGTCATGATCAGCTGCAATCAAAGAATTGTCAATCAGGAGCCCATTCATGGGAAGCCACTACCTGTACTCCGAAGGATTCTCGTCCGAAGAAACTACGCGCCGGTACGGCTAAAAGGGATCCGATTTCTTAAGACGAAATGGAGAAATTGGCATCATGGATCTTCTCAAGAGAACAAGCCACTAGAGTTGATGAATCCATCTACTTTCCGATTCCTGTCCGTCCGCCATGTTTCAGCCAGAGCTAATTTATCAGAAATTGTAAATGCGTAATCTACAGCACTGATTGGCTAACCGCAACAAGGGAAACGCTGTTCCCGGGAAAGTGTTTCTAAAAAAAACTAGGTCTGTCAAAACGCCCGATCAAAAATTCAATTCGGAGGAAGGTTCCTACTGATGGGCTTCTGCGTAAATTGAAATTTCTACAGGACGGCGACGCGCGATTACGGGTCATGGACTATGACGTGACCCAACAGCACCGTCGTGCGAACGTCGTCGATTCCTAAACTCCCTATTGCGACGTGTGGTGGTTGCCCTATTGTTTCAAAACAAAAGCTCTTTGGGTGAAAATATTAAGGAAAACCGTAACACGTCACAATTATCCAAAATGGCGGCCGGCGCCCGTGAAATTGGAAAGTGAAAATAAATGATTCTTAAGTTCATTTTTTTCGACCCGCCCACTTTTTTGGAGCAAACTGTGCAGCAAATTTGATTATCGATCATTATTTAGGGTCAGAGTGGAGGTTCCCTTTAAGACTTACCAACAAAGTGGATTAGCATCTTATTTTGATTATTTGTACATTACTTGTATTCCAGGAGCCCATGGGCTCTTAGTGTAATCCTCTCCCTAGATTTATCTCCAGGATTTATTAGTTCTAACTATGATAGAAACTGCGATATAATTGGCTGTCCTTCTACTCATTCAACGACGCAACTGAAATAAATTTGCAAAGACTTCCAGGCTGAAGAATGTTCATATTTAGATATCTCCTTTTAAATATCAAGATGACTAGCATATTTTTTCATATTCCTGACATAATGGTCGCGCAATGACTGATCAATTTAGGGAGCAGTACTCTTCAGTGCGGTCCACTTGAATTCGTTGTATGCTCTCCCATGCCATTTGATTACCAGTGAGTATTTCCAATGATAATTACGAGAAATATTTTACCAACCATTTTACCTCGTGCTGAACTGTACGGCTTCTTGTTAAAATGAAACTGGCCGAAAACACTGACAGAGGGAACCCTAGCTTGGGGTGGCTTGATATATTCCATTGCATCACGTTAAAAAAATCTTTGTTCGGGACGATTCCCGCGAACCTCTTTTGTGCACCGCACACAGGTGGCTCAGTTTGTGGAGCATCGGGCTGTCATGCGGGAGGTCGCGGGTTCGAACCCCGGTCGGATCAATACTCAGGGTCTTAAAATAACTGAGGAGAAAGTGCTGCCTTTGTAATTTCATCTGCAAATGGTTAGACTTTCAAGTCTTCTCGGATAAGGACTATAAACCGTAGGCCCCGTGTCACAAATACCTTCTATGTTCATAAGTTCCCTGTTGGACCCACACGCTATTCGATAAGAACCGGGGATGTAGTCCCCGGTGTTGTGGTTGTCCTGTTCTCTCCAGTAGAAGTGCCTGGCTAGGCAGCGATGTCTCTAAAAGGTCTTACGGTGTATGAGGTTACTTAAGCAGAAACAGCCATAAGTCAAATTGGGACTTTGCCGAGTGCTGGAACATGTAGATGTAGATGTAGATGCTTTCATGAGACTTTCCGAGCGATCACAGTTGAGTAACCTGAGATAGCAGAACTGAATTTTCATCACTGATCCAGAAGGAAAACTATCAACAAGGACCTCTAGTGAGGGCTGAATCACAGGACAACTAGGACTTTTCAAGATTAATTTCCGATCTTTTAGTCGAGGTTGTATACGGCTTTGACTGACTTACTGCAACCTTGTTGGTTAGAAACTGACAGACTTTTCTTGTGATTCCACATCTTTTCATCTGACGGTAATTCAAGGGTTCTAATTGGCTTGTCTGTAAATCGTCACTGAACATGTTGAAGCGTTCGAGGAAAACGCGGGATGTCCCTCGGATATTTCGATCGTGATGCCATACGATATAGCCTCGAGCTCTTGTGATAGTGCTATGGCTTTATCAGAGGAAGTCAAGTCCTGTTGGACGGGGTTAATGCTCGGATGGGTGACCGTCCGGCACTATCCCTTGCTGTAAACGCTAGGGAATGACGCTGTTTGGCTATCCAGGAAGAACGGTTATTGATATCCCATATAAACTCATATTGCGTTGTAATACATGTACTCCATAATTGTTTTTAATAACTTGAATTATTAGCAACAAGCCTGAAAGTCAAAATACTTATAGTGTGAAAAGGATTCAAAACGATTCTCCCAAAATATACAACTACTTTCAAATGCCCGTCGATGACAAAGCAGGACTCGAACGCACCTCAATAATCCTTGGTTGCTGCAAGTTTAACAAATAAAGTTCATAATTCAAAAGTGTTTCGTACGAAGTTTTTATCGCAGTTTTAAATACAAGCTTTACAAAATTTAAAAGCGCCAATGTAACCACCTACCTTGCGATATATCAGAATTGACAGCTGTCGTCCATCTTCAAATTGCGTAGGTTTTCTTGTTATTTAAGGAGTTCAGAAACGTGGAGTATTTGTTTATAAATATGAATGTCATTCTCTTGCTAGCCAGTGACAAAAGGGATTTGTGTTAGAAGGCTGTAAACTCCAAATATGCAACCTTCACAAATACTGATTTTTTTTTTCTCAGTCAAATAATTCAGCAAGTTAAGTCGGGTAGGTTTTTTTTTCGGTGAAAAACGCAAAAAAATGACTTTACTCATTAACTAAAGCTTAACTTCTGTTGATTATCGATATCTTTGCAGGAAATCATTGAAAATATGACTGGAAAATGTCATTACTCCGATTTCTCGTCAAAAGTTAATCAATATATTACATAAATTACATAAAAGCAATCTAAATAAACAGTATAAACAATATAAACATCACACATAAACATATCTACATTAATCTATACGTGGTGCCCTTGTTCCCACGTGTAAATCTATTAGGGTCTGTTTACATGAAGGTGAGGAACCCCAGGTGGGTGAGGTATCCCGCCTCGGTGGGGTAACCAATTTCTCTAGTCTCTGCGGAGTCGATAGTTAATGGAAAGTGAGTGCAAATATGAACTTCTTATTTATACCCAGTAATTAATATCGAAAAGCAATCCATAAGTGTAAGGAGAAAATGCCACACGTTCGAATGCTCCTCACTTTTCAAGCTTCAATGACATGGAAAGATTTTCAACAGAGGATCCAAAGCTGTCGCTAAGTGTCGACGAAATTCTCAACCTTAAGGAGGTGTGTACCGAGTTTGTGTGAGCATTGATTCGGCTAAATCACTAAAATTGAAGGACGATGAAATACGCACTTACTATGCCCAAGAATTTCTTTATGCTATAAAGACCATTTTTATCATTTTTCAAACGTTATTGATGCACTCGGCCGAGTGGTTCTTTCGCTGAAGAGTTATATAACGGTTCAAAGTCGAACTAACAGTGAGCACTATGCAAACTTGTTCCGTTGCATAACGTCCGTCATTTGAGTTGTTGTTTTTTACAACTTATATTCAATCGTTGTCGAGTTACCTGCTGCAACTGGTGGAATTATTTTCGCAATTTTGTTGAAGAGGTTCCTGAATGAATTTCATCCTCAGTATTAATGGAAGAGGTTATTTATCAATGACGACTAATCGCGAACACTATCAATAGAATTGCGACTGCTCCTAACTGACCAAAGAGAAGTTATCGGAAACGAAAGTCAAAATATGCCCCGCGACTAATCATCGATAAATGCATCTTCTCTTCCATTACGTTTATATAAAATGATTTGTGTGAGGGTGTATGAATTTTGCTCACAAACGTTTGAGACTATGCGTGTGCTTTACATGTAAATTGAGAAAAAAATATTTTTAAAATGCGCAAGTTCAGTGTTTTTTATTTTACCTGAGTAATATTTCAACGCAGGAAACTTGAAAATTAGTACTTTGTTAATAATTAATTTGAAGTTACTTCTAGTTCAAATATTTGTGCCGCGTTCACAAATCCAAATCGCTACCGAGACAATCTATATATCAAACAAAATTTCAAGTTGAGTCTAGAATTAATGATATGACATGGTTTTAAGATCGTACGTGACAAAAAAAATCTGCTCTTGTTGCTGGGGCAGAATGTGATGAAAATTGATATATCTATCTCTTTAAAATGTTCATAAATTCAACAGTCGATAACGACATGTCCAGATATCGCTGAGTGAATCATGATCCTCAAGGTCGATTTAGACGGAAAACCGAATGAAATATGGTTAAGTTTTTTAGCAATACCTGAAACGTGACAGTGCCAAAGATATTTTAGCCAAGGAGAGTAGCAAAAGACATTAAATCTTAAACGAGAAAAATTATTTCTATAATGAGATTTTTATTGTTCTTGACTCAATTACATAGTTCAGTTTCGAAGCTATGTAATTAAAAAGTTCCATTTACGACCACTCAAGAGAAAATGTCAAAGTGTAAAAGTGGGTTCCAAACCACAGCACGTGAAAGCACAGCTATTTGTGGTGTCATTTTGCTGAAAGTATCATGTAAGGCCATCCCCCTTTTCTTTTTCGTTTAGCGTCGAATGCGTTTCCTGATGTTCCGCATATTATAAGAACAAGTGGATTAAGAACAGCAGGCTGAAATTTGGCCAATAAAGCACTGTATAAATAAGAACAAATTCAGCATGATAAATAAAACATGTTCTTAATACAAAGGGAAAGGGTATTAGGATAAGGAAACAATACAGTACAGTAACTTATATCAAAGTACTATGGTGTTCAGGACCATTACAAACTATAACCTCTATTACAAAACAGCATTGTATGTTAATTAAACCTCTAGTAATATATAGTTTGAAGTATTTCTGAAACCAATTTTAAGAACATTTTAAGAACACTTTCAGGCTGATTTCTCACTAAGCACCCCTCCAATAAGAACACGATCAGCCTTAAACCTGAAAAAGGTGTTCTTATATGCGTGTGTTTACTGTATTGGGTCGGTCGTTTGGATTGGAAAAAAGACCTAAAAAAAATCGGTATAGGAGGCCTGGTTACCCACCATCATTGCTTTGGAGCCTGGAAACAACAAGACATGAACCCAAAATCAATATGGTGGAAAAGTTGGTTGATGTTATTGTAGAATTAAGACAATGTGTTTTTCTCTATGCTGTTACCATGCTCATTTTTTTCAAATTAAAATGCCAAAATTTTGGGTCGGTCGGACGACGCTAAACGGATGAGATAAAACTGATGAGGATGGCCTGATGATCACTGAAAACATAACGTTTTGAAAGTTCTCAAAATTGCGTTCGCCTACCGGCTGCTCGTGCAATTTTGAGAACTTTTAAAACATCACTCGTGCCCATAGATCACGACATGCACGCGCGTTCATTGCTTTTCTAGTCTTCCGATTGGTTCACTCAGTCTCGGTTATCAGCGCATATACAAGAAGAATTAATAAACTTGCTTTACAAGAATGCCGTGTATAGATGATGGTCAAGCAAAAAATTGTGACAGCCCCTTCGAAAGCTGTTGATAGTTTCCGCTTGCCAGAACTAAAATTGTAATTAGAAAAGGCTAGAATACGAGCCGCACGGTTTTGCAATAATTGGAGCTTATTTCCCAAAGTAGTGCCACAATGCCCCCACACAGCACCGCAGTAATCAAAATGAGATTGAATCTACAATACTCGTCACATTTGTTGGAACACCCATCCCCGTTTCCCCCTTCCTCCAATGTTGATTTCCACAACTATAGTAGTCGCCCGAAAAATTCTCACACAGCATTGAATTCAGGAAGGGAGATGTGGTATAAGCTACGATCTTGTAACACGATAATTCTGACCATTCGCTGAGTGTTCCGACTAAATATGTCTAGTATTGTAAGTATCGGAGAGGCTGAACATTTATGCACGCATGCGCTGACGGAAGGTTTGAAGACGAGACGACAAAAATATGCAGTACCTCCAGACGTGGCGCTGGAGCGTCGTACCAAACGAGTCATCCCGGGATTTCGGCCCGTGCGATCGCTTTTGGACGCAGTTGGCCCTTCGCTGCTTTCTGCTACCGACCTCGCCTCCCGATACGGCATTGAGGGAGGGATGTGTTGGCCCCTAAACCATATGAGACAAATCCCACGCCTACTCACAGCTCCAAACCGCCCTTGTCATTACAATTTAACGCAAGATTTCGATGGCTTATATATTCAAAAGATAAGTCATTTTATCTGTCATATGGTAAGCACTGGAGTCGCAGATTACAAAGTGCACGCATGCGGCCTGGTGAAGGTAACATACATGCATGCATAAAACTGTATTTTATCTCGAATTTCAGAATAATATCTTCGAGACATTACAGCTAACATACGTAATATATACAGACACATAAATATTAAATAATATTTAAAGACATATTAATCAAAACGAAAAGCCGCTGTACAAAATCCAGCCCTGGATTAGTTTAAAACCAGTAAACTCAGTGGTACGGGAAAAATCAGGTAGCGCATTTCGCAACGTACTTAGTTAATATGTAAGAAAAAGAACTAAGACCATAACTGGTTGTTCTAGGTTTATGGAGGGACAGAATGTAATTTCCACGAAGATCACGCATAAGAAGAGAACGGGAGAGAAAACGTATTTTTCATATATGCAGGACAAGCCTTTCCTTTCTTTATCTACTTTTATACGATAATATGAGGAAATTTTGAATGCGCTTATTGCATAGAGATGTAGAGTTTGACTTAAGTGGTACGTAAGAGGACAGGTAATGGCAAATATTAATCTCATTACTCTCTTATTTACATTATATCGTTTCTTTGACAAGAAAGTACTAAAGGCCAGGCCGAATTTCCTATGATAAAAAGTCTACGTTAACAGCACGCACCTTGGCTACTCCTTAGTATCCGCCTAGAAATCTTCTTCTCGCTACTTTTTCCTCATTTGATGAGGACCAATCTCCGCTTGCTTCCTTCATGCCCAAAAGGAATTCTGGGTAATTCGGGCGTTCCAAGACAAGGGAAGACTCCCGATTCTCATTTCATAGATTTTCTTATGAGTGTGGAGCCACCCAGTCCTACCGGAAAAATACAGCATCGATTGAAGCTTTTAGCTTTCAAAACTTGCTCAAATTGTATCGGTAGGTCCTGGAATTCGCCCACAGAAAGGCCAGAGAGACGACTTCACTGGTGCTGTGAACCACCATGTTTACAACAGAGCAATTTAAGCGTTCCAGTCTGCATGAAATCATCTCTCACCTCTGTCTCGAGAAGACCAGACACGCACGGTTCTTACGTTACGTTTATGCCCCTGTAGAATCAACCGAAATCTCAACTCCTTGTCAAAAGTTAACCAGCATCTTAATATTTTTGGTAAGCTACAATACTCGTCACATTTGTTGGAACACCCATCGCCGTTTCCCCCTTCCTGAATGGGGGAAGAGGGATGTGATATAAGCTATGATCTTGTAACACGATGATTCTGACCATTCGCTAAGTGTTCCAACTAAATATGTCTAGTATTGTAGGCGTTGTAAATAGACTGCAGTGTAGTTTGAGGAACAAAGGGCCGACAGCGTTTCAGGGCTCCAATGCCAGATGCAATTTTCTTAGATATCTTATCTATGTGGGCATTGCATGAAAGATTATCGTCTATATGCACTTCCAACGATTTTACACATTTTACTTTCTTTATAGCCAGTTACCATCGATCGTGAGATTAGGGGCTTTCAATGATTACAAGTACCTAACCTTTGCCGCGACCCAACTAACATTAACTCGGTTTTAGATGAATTTAGAGTCAGTTTATTTGCAACGAGCCATTTATTGACGTTACTTAGGTCGTGATTCATAACATCATTGATAGTTTCAATGTTGTTGCAGGCAAAGGTTAAGTGAGTATCAACGGCATACATACGTGCAACAGCGATGGGAAGGCAATTAGGGAGATCATTTATATAGAGAATAAATAACTAATAAATGGCCC